>NC_035434.2:7170988-7303035 GCF_002127325.2 Helianthus annuus
GGCTGTTAGGGCTGGATTTTTATTATTAGGTGATCCTTACACGTGATCCTAAACCAGTGATCCTTGTTTCTTTGGCAGACAGCGATCCTCAGGAGGACTTCAGGATCAGGATCATGGGACATTATAGGATCCTCATACTAACGCATCATTCTTCGCTTAATGCAATGTTATATTTGCAGAATATCTAGCAGGATATGCTCTAGGCATCATGATTCCAGGGACGCGTCTTCACAATTATGGCAAGAGCTTAATTGAAGAAAGACGTTGCACAGGATATGGAAACATGGCTTGATTCAATGGGCAGGCAATTTAGGCTAGATTGTCTTTATTTCTAAAGGGGTAATGAGCTGATAATTAGTCATTTTACCTAAAATAAGTCACCTACACTTGTATAAATACCCCTCTTCCTCATTCGGAAGAACAGACACGACATACAACGCAACTCTCACACACTTAGACACCAAAAGCAATAGTGATCCTTGTACTCAGCTCATTATCATCCAAAGTTGTAATCATATTTTTGTTATATTGAAGTTGGTGATCGGTAGTTGCCATCACCCGAGGTTTTTTATGCCGGAGATCATTCATTGATCAAGGGCTTTTTCCTCGTATAAATCATTGTGTCTTTGCATCTTTATCACAGAAGTGATCCTTTACTTTCATAATTAACCAAGCATCATACCCCGTTTTCATAAAGTTTGGTTGCATTATCCTTGTGTGATTTTTGACCAAAACAGTTTGGCGCCCACCGTGGGGCAATTGGTGCTTCATTCATAAGAAAAATCTTTTGTTCGAAATCATTTGAAAGAGTTACATGGCTTCATCATTGAAGAACACGTCCACGGCGATGTCTGCAGTCACCTCATCAGAGATCACCTTGCCTCCTCCACCGGCAGGATCTCAGAAAAATACTGAGAAGAGATCAACTCCCACTTTCTCTAAACCTCTATCTTCTTCTGCTATGAATTCTTCTATTCCCAGTACTAGTGATGTATTTGCTTTAATTTTGCAGATGAAGGATCGTATGCAGCGGCAAGATGAAACTAACGAAAGGATCCTCAGGGAAATTGGAGATCTCAAAAGACAAAAGAAAGCGGCAGAGGATCATTCTCCACTGATGCCCAAATCCTTGAGTTTTGATACTCCAATGATCACTTCCCAGCCATCAGGGATCCCGGACGTGCAAATCATAGGGGAGTCAAGAGGATCACATCTCAACTCGGCAGCAATGACTCAGACGTCAGGCTCACATTTTCAGCCTGTAGGATCCTATCCTCAGTACATGGGATCCTTCAGGAATTTGGGAGCCTATCCGGAGACACAGCAGTTTCAAGGATCCTACTTTATTCCAGGATCATTCCAGGGCCAAGGATCCTCCTATGTTCCAGGATCATCCCAGGTTCAAGGATCCTCCTTTGTTCCAGGATCATCCCAGGTTCAAGGATCCTCCTTCGTTCCAGGATCATCCCAGACACCAGGATCCTTCCAGATACCAGGATCCCTAAAAAATCTGCAAACAGGAAGTCTAGATGTCCATCAAGGAGACTTCATTCCAATGCAGACCATTGCTTCCACTGGTCCCTCCGTTGTTCCAGAACCCCAGCAATATGGATTCCCTAACTTGAACCCAATGGGAGGTAACACTTTAAACAATTATCCTACCACTAACCATGGATTCATGCAGGATACAGGTACCAATCATGCTATGGCCAGGGAGTTGCAGAAGCTAAAAGATATGATCTCAAGTGTTCCAGGGGTAGTCAAGCCTATCCCAGAGATTGCGGATGGAAGCCACAAGGTATCCCGTTTTGCACCACCAATTTGTGATGCAGAGGTACCCAAAAGGTTCCATATCCCTACCATGAAGTTGTATGATGGCACAACGGATCCAGAGGAGCATATAGCACAATACAGGGAGAGGATGGAGATCAATCCTATCCCAGAAAAATTGAAGGAAGCATGCCTATGTAAAGGATTTGGATCCACTCTTACTGGATCAGCTCTTAAGTGGCTGCTAAGTCTTCCCCCTTACTCTATTACTTCATTTGCCAATTTAGTTAATTTATTCAATAACCAATTCTCTTGTAGCAGAAAATTTGAAAAATTAACTAGTGATTTGTACAGGATAACTCAAAATCATAATGAATCATTAAGGGATTATATAACTAAATTTAGTAAAGAATCCTTGGACATTCCCAACTTGGATATGGCTACGGCTGTTGAAGCCTTCAAAATGGGACTGCTTAAGGATTCATTATTCTATGATGATCTTGTTATGACACCATGCAGGAATTTAGATGAAGTAAGAACTCGAGCACTCAGGTTTATCCGGCTAGAGGATGACAAGAGGATCCAGGAGAGACAAGTAGGATCCTCAAAACAAGATAAGCAAGGATCCTCCTTCAAGAGCAACAAGTTCAAATCCTACCATAGAAATGAGAACAAGAATGTGCATGCTGTTGACCAAGAAGAGGATGATGAAGGATATCCTCCAATCTCAGAATATTGTTTTTCCGTTGATAATCATGAACTAATCCTTGCAATGCAGAATCTAGGTGAAAAAGCTAGGTGGCCCAGGAAGAATGATAAACCATCCGGGACTAAAGACAAGTCAAAATGGTGTGCATACCATGAGGATTTCGGGCATCTAACTGAAGATTGCATAGCCTTAAGAAAAGAAATCGGATACCTGCTAAGCAAGGGGCATCTAAAAGAGTTATTGGGGAGAAAAAAGCAAAGGACCCAGGATCCTGAAAGGATCCCCGAAAAAGCTCCAGCACCTCCGGCAAATGCACAAGTGATCAACTTTATATCCGGAGGATCAGACATCTGTGGTACATCCTTCTCGGCGGCCAAAAGACATGCAAAAGAATCAAAAATGGATAATGGAGAAAGGCCTATTAGAACATCAAGTGTCTCAGAAGGGAAGATGATAACATTTGACGAGGATGATCGCATCAACATTCAGGATCCTCACCATGATAGTTTAGTTATCACTCTCTTTATCTCTAACCATTTTGTCCGCAGGATCCTTATTGATGGAGGGAGCTCAGTGAACATTATCCAGCTTGATGTCCTGAAGAAGATGGGAATCCCAGAATCAGACATCACACCAAGATCCTCCGTGCTTGTAGGATTCAGTGGGGAGACGAAGAAAACTCTGGGGGACATCAAACTCCCAATCTACGTGGAAGGATTACATAATTACCAAAAATTTTGTGTTATTGACTGTTTATCTTGTTGCAACGTTATCCTTGGCAGGCCTTGGATACATGATATGAAAGCAGTCCCATCTACCTACCATCAATTTGTGAAGCTCCCTAGCCCATGGGGAATAATCAAGATCGATAGTGACCAGCAGGAGGCTAAGGATTGTTATACCTCATCTATGAAGCCAACCTCGAAGCCAAGGGAGCAATAGCAATTACAGTATCCTCCAAGGAATGTCTTGGAGGCAAGGGAACAAGATGTAGATGAAATCCTCTTGGATCCTAGTGATCCTGAATCAAAAATCTATATCGGATCAGGGATCCTTGGCAAGATGAAAGAAGACATGATATCCTTCCTCAAAAGAAGAAAATCTACCTTTGCTTGGAAACATGAAGATATGACAGGTATATCTAAGGATATTATTACTCACAAACTTGGCATTGACAGGTCTATCAAACCAATCCATCAAAAAAGGAGGAAGTTTGCACCAGAAAGGAATGCCATTATCCAAGAAGAAGTAGAGAGACTACTTCGAGCAGGTATGATCAGAGAGGTAAAGTATCCAAAATGGTTAGCCAATGTGGTGGTTGTCCAAAAGAAAAACGGAAAGTGGAGGGTATGTGTCGACTTCACTGATCTGAACAAGGCATGTCCCAAGGATCCTTTCCCATTACCCCACATTGACTCCATGGTGGATGCAACAGCGGGGCATGAACTGTTGACCTTTATGGATGCATCATCTGGGTTCCAACAAATCCAGATGGAACCATCTGACCAAGAGGATACAGCCTTTATGACCCCAACCGGTTTATATTGTTATATTGCCATGCCTTTTGGACTAAGAAATGCAGGTGCAACATATCAAAGGCTGGTAAATATGATGTTCAAAGATCAAATTGGAAAAACTATGGAGGTGTACATAGATGATATGGTGGTCAAGTCAAAGAAAGCTGAGGATCACCTAAGGGACTTAGAAGAAGCATTCGATATCCTTGATAATTACAACATGAAACTTAATCCTTCAAAATGCCATTTTGGTGTTAAGGCAGGAAAGTTCTTAGGATACATGGTAACCCAGAGGGGCATTGAAGCAAGCCCGGAACAAATCAAAGCATTAATAAATATCAAATCTCCTGCCAATGCCAAGGATGTTCAAAGACTGACAGGCAGGATAGCAGCTTTGAACAGGTTCATATCGAAATCCTCAGAGAAATGCAGAGAATTTTACGATATCCTAAGGAAGAATAAGAAGTTCGAATGGACTGAGAAGCATGAGAATGCTTTACAAGCCCTAAAAGAGTATATGTCCTCAGCACCAGCATTAGCAAAACCGGAAAAAGGAGATGTGTTATCCTTATATCTGGCGGTATCCTCAACCGCTGTAAGTGCTGTCCTTGTTAAGGATCACGAAGGTACACAATATCCTATCTACTATGTAAGTAAAAGTCTACTTGATGCCGAATCCAGGTACTCACACCTCGAAAAACTTATCCTTGCATTAATCATGGCATCGACTAAGTTAAGACATTATTTTGAAACCCATACTATTGTTGTTAGAACTAATTTTCCAATTAAGAATGTCCTCAGGAAACCAGATATGTCAGGGAGAATGGCTAAGTGGGCAGTAAAGCTTAGTGCCCATGATATAAGATACGAACCAAGAACAGCTATTAAATCTCAAGCACTAGCTGACTTTGTGGCTGATTTCAGTAGTGATCTACAAAAAGAAGTAGAATTGGAGGTCCAGCAGCTGGATGAGACCAAGGATCCTTGGATACTACACACTGACGGATCCTCAAATATCAAAGACACAGGGCTAGGGATCCTACTAAAATCGCCACAGGGGGACATAATACCCCACTCCATAGCCTGTGAGTTCCAAGCAACTAACAATGAGGCTGAATATGAAGCCTTAATTGCTGGCTTACAAATTGCTAAGGATATGGGGGTAAAGTATCTTAAAGTATATGTAGACTCATTATTGATCACTAATCACTTTAACGGATCCTATGCTGTTAAAGGTGAAAAACTAACCAAATATTTAGAGATAGTCAAAGAATTGGCACTCTCTTTTGTTTCTTTCAGCTTGACACAGGTACCAAGGGAGGAGAACACAGGGGCTGATGCATTGGCCAACCTAGGATCATCCTTGAAGATTCCAGAAGATATAAGTATCCCTATCATCCATATCCTGGCTCCTGCTATTGAAAATCAGGTGGCCATGGAAATAGAAGAGGATACTGCAATGATCCCTAGTGAAGAAGCCCAATCTTATTCAGGATCATGGATCTCACCAATCATGAGATACTTGCAACATGGGGAGATTCCGACGGGAGAAAATCCTAGAGCTTTCAGGATTAAGGTATCTCAATTTACAACTTTGAATAATGTATTATATAAGCGATCTCTTGCAGGACCATATTTGAGATGTATCGAGGATCCTGAAATCGAGGAAGTGTTGAAAGATTTCCATGAAGGAGATTGCGGAAACCACACTGGGGGCAGGGCATTATTCTCAAGGATCCTTAGAACAGGATACTACTGGCCAACCATGAAAAGGGATGCTGTAGAGTATGCTAAGAAATGTGACCCTTGCCAAAGGCATAGCAATATCCTCCATCAGCCAGCTGAATTTTTACACCCAATACCATCCTCTTGGCCATTCATGAGATGGGGAATGGATATAGTTGGCAAGCTCCCTAAAGCACCTGGTGGAAAAGTATTTATGCTTGCCATGACTGACTATTTTTCCAAGTGGATAGAAGCTGAAGCCTTCGCTCAAGTCAGAGAAAAGGAAGCCATATCCTTCATTAAAAGAAACATTATAACTAGATTTGGCATTCCCTCTGAAATTGTATGTGATAATGGCTCCCAATTCATTGGAAGCAGAACCACTAACTTTTGTGACAGTTGGGGAATCAAGATGATCACATCAACACCAGTTCACCCACAAGCCAATGGTCAAGCAGAATCATCCAACAAGATCATCATCAACAATCTGAAGAAGAAGCTAGGATCCAAGAAGGGGAAATGGGCAGAAGAGTTACCTTATGTGCTATGGGCTGATAGGACAACTCCCAAGAATGCCACTGGTCAAACACCTTTCTCTTTAGTATTTGGGGCAGAAGCAGTGATCCCAACAGAAATGGTGATCCCAACTGCTAGAACAATTGCTCGTGATCCTGAAGAAAATGTTGCAATCCTAGCTCAGGATTTGGATACTATTGAGGAAATCAGGGATCTAGCTAGAATAAGGATGGCAAGCTACCAACAAAGAATGGCTGATACCTACAACAAAAATGTCAGAATAAGGAAGTTCCAAGTAGGAGATATGGTGTTGAGAAAAGCATTTCAAAATACTATCAATCCTGCTGACGGGAAGCTAGCACCAAAATGGGAAGGTCCCTACTTGATTGAAGCTGAAGCAGGAAAGGGGGCATACAGGTTGCTAACCATGGAAGGAAACTTGTTACCAAGAGCCTGGAATGCTGTTCACTTAAAGAAATATTTCATGTGAACATGATCCTTCATGCATGTGATCCTTACATTGAAGTATCCTTGAAGGATCCCGGAGATATCAGTGATCCTTACTCTGGTAATATGCTTATCCTAAAACTATTGCACTTTCTTACTTTTTACCTAAGGATAAGGATCATGTATCCTTCATCCTCTACTCACAAACCATTTGAGTTATGATAGTTCAGGTATCTTCAGCAAATCGTCAAAGATCTCCAAAAGCACCACAGATCCTTGGGTCCAACCCCAGTTATCCTTGGGATTATCCCCAGTTTCCGCCAGCAGCGCACGATGATCCTGGTATAGTTCACGTCTTTGGGACCAGTACCCACTTTCGGGGCTGACAACCTCATCGTACTGGCTATATTTAGGACCCTACGTATAATGGTAGACGTACCATACATCCGTTCCTAAGGTTTCTAACGTTTTCACGTTAGCTAAGGTTTTGACATTTTCATGTCACTAAGTTTGGATAGTCGCCAATAAGGGCCATACTCCAGTTTACATACGATCCTTTGGGCTTGTCCCCAGTTATCCTTTGGGCTTGTCCCCAGTTATCCTATGGGCTTGTCCCCAGTGATCCTCTGGGATCATTCTCAGTTATCCTATGGGCTTGTCCCCAGTGATCCTCTGGGATCATTCTCAGTTATCCTTTGGGCATAACCCCAGTTACTAATTTATCTTTTACATTGGCTTAGTCCCAAGTTATATCTCACTTTTCAGCTTTTGGATGTCTAAAACATATAAGGATCCTTAATCCTTATTCACTATCAAAGTCTTATCTATGATTGTCTTGATTGAAGGTAAGGATCCTAACTTGGGTCCTCAGGTATGATCCTTGACTATTTTGATTATATTCATTATCCTAACCGACCCTTATACTTTGACAACCAAACCTATGATCCTTGAACTAAAGTACTTTGAAAACTTTCAATATCAGGATATTTGATCTAGGATCATATCCTAAATTTGGATAACATATTTTCAACTCTTGCTACTTTAACAAATATACTACAAAAACAACTGAGAAACAAGAAGATAAGGATAACAACACGAGATAAGCCAGAAAAGTTAAGTTATATTATTAAACAAAAGGATCATTAACCCTTTCAAAAAGTTGTCAAAATTGCCAACCCACATTTCTACCAGCAAAACGTGGCCCGTCCACATGGGTTGGCAAAAGGGTGTCCATTGTCTATGCGGTCTTAGCATTTTGCAGGAAATTAAAAGCGGCAGGATCACAAAGGCTTCATCCCCCAAACAGAGGATCCCTCCACCTTTTGCAATCCTACCTATTGTTCTAAGGATCCAGGATCCTTAACCCTAAAGACTATTGTTCGAAGATTACAAACCATAATTGTCTCAAACCATCAACAACCACAAAAACTACCAACAAACCTAAAAAAATTGGGCTCCGGCCTAGTCAACAATATCTATCATTGCCCAATCATGCAGCCTACTCCTTTGCTGCTCCATCACCACCGGCTGCTCCACCTTGATCCTTGTCAGCATCACCACCTTCCAGCATGGGGATCTCCTCAGCCTCATCCTCGTCCTCCAGGTCTGCCAGCCTTGCCTTCCAACCTTCAACGTCCCACGAGCTTTTGTCAAAGGTAGGATCCTGAGCCTCCTCGGCCATCTGAAGTTGTATCTTGTACATAGCAATTGCCGCGGAGACCTTGGCATCTTGGGTGATCTCCTGCTTCTCGTTATCCATATCAATCAACCTCTGAGCAGCCTCAGCCTTCGTGGCCCGGAGTTCCTTCTCAAGATCTGCTATCTTGAGATCCTTAAGCACGCCCATTTGTTGAAGGTCAGCAATCTGGCTCTCTTGATCCTCAACATGGCCAAGATAGGTCTCGATCTCGGCAAGTTTCTGCAAAGAGGGAAATAAGGTAAGTTCAGAACCGGATGATCCTCGAAGAAACAGGATATTCGAAACAGATGACCAACAGGGGCAGTGATCCTTACCTCATTCACGTAGTCAAGGAATTGCTGACGGAGGAGGGGAAATCCTTGGAGATCTTCAGAGGTTTTCCTCTTTTTTCCCTTGCCCCGGATAGACGCTTTGGGAGCTGATGCTGAAGGACTGGCAGCAGGAGCCTTCTTCTTTGAAGACGTGACATTGGCAAGATCACTTAACCCAAATTTAGAGGCAGATTTGACAGACCTGGCAGACTTTCCGGCACCTACACAATCAAAAAACAAGATAAGTTGCTTTATTAATCAAACAATCCTACATATAATTTATTTTCTGTAAGGATACTTACTTGACATAGTGGCAGATGCAGAGGATACTTCTTGAGAATCTTGGACGGTGACCTGGAAACTTCTGACTTCAGGATTAAGCTTTTTAAAAGCTAGAACTCTCTCTTTTGCAGCAGGGCTTAACTTGAGATGAGCGATGGAAATAGCTGCAAAGGAAAAAAGACATTAGTGATCTTCATCAAATGAGACAGGACTGATAGTGATCCTTCGAGGATCCTCTACCCTACCATGAGTGGCCCATTCTTTGGGCAGATCCTTCCCATCCGGGATGGAATCCCTTCTAACAAAGAAAAAACGACGCTTCCAGTTTGTATCATTCTTGGTGACCTTGAAGACAGGGTGATCCTCCCCGGCTTTCCGTTTCAGCAGATACCGGTAAGAGCCAAAAGTGGTAAGATCGTAAAACTCGGCCAACTCCGTCATCCCCAGATCAATCCCTCTCTGCTCAATGATCCTTTCGAAGGTATACAGAACCCTCCAGATCATCGGCATAGCTTGGATATAAGAGATGCCGGTTAAAGAAAAGAAGGATTGGGTGAAGGATGGAAAAGGATATGAATACCCTATGGTGAATGGAGTAGCAGGAAAAGCCACCCAGGTATCCGAAACAGAATCACTCAGAGCGGTAGGTGTGAAGGACCTGAAAACCGCATTCGCCGGAAAACAATGACGAATTCTGTCTATGTGAACATCAGTAAAGCAACACCTCTCCGTAGGAGAATCCTTGATAATCCCCTGGCTTTTTAAGGGACTATCCTTCTTAGAATCCTTGTGTGGAGAATTCCGGAGCAACATGTTTATGACGAGACGGAAACAGAGTAGAAGCAAAAAACAGAGCTAAGAGAAGGAAGAAAGGAAAGAGAGAAGAAGAGGATACCTGATCAATCTTCGGTAGCGATTATAAAGGGAAGATATCTCGAATTTAAATGCAGAGTGATCCTAACCCTATCTCCTATTTATAATCATGATTTGCAGGGATTGTCACATCTATGACGTAATGATCACAACGGCTAGTCCATGTGTAACGGCTAGTTATTCGGAGTCGCCCGTTGGAGATAAGAACAAAACAAAATATAACTCGTCTATTTACAATTAACTCCTTATATTTTGGGGGCAATTGTTAGGGCTGGATTTTTATTATAGGTGATCCTTACACGTGATCCTAACCAGTGATCCTTGTTTCTTTGGCAGACAGCGATCCTCAGGAGGACTTCAGGATCAGGATCATGGGACATTATAGGATCCTCATACTAACGATCATCTTCGCTTAATGCAATGTTATATTTGCAGGAATATCTAGCAGGATATGCTCTAGGCATCATGATCCAGGGACGCGTCTTCACAATTATGGCAAGAGCTTAATTGAAGAAAGACGTTGCACAGGATATGGAAACATGGCTTGATTCATGGGCAGCAATTTAGGCTAGATTGTCTTTATTTCTAAAGGGGTAATGAGCTGATAATTAGTCATTTTACCTAAAATAAGTCACCTACACTTGTATAAATACCCCTCTTCCTCATTCGGAAGAACAGACACGACATACAACGCAACTCTCACACACTTAGACACCAAAAGCAATAGTGATCCTTGTACTCAGCTCATTATCATCCAAAGTTGTAATCATATTTTTGTTATATTGAAGTTGGTGATCGGTAGTTGCCATCACCCGAGGTTTTTTATGCCGGAGATCATTCATTGATCAAGGGCTTTTTCCTCGTATAAATCATTGTGTCTTTGCATCTTTATCACAGAAGTGATCCTTTACTTTCATAATTAACCAAGCATCATACCCCGTTTTCATAAAGTTTGGTTGCATTATCCTTGTGTGATTTTTGACCAAAACAGAGGGTATGTGTCGATTTCACTGATTTAAATAAGGCATGTCCCAAGGATCCTTTCCCATTACCCCACATTGACTCCATGGTGGATGCAACGGCGGGTCATGAACTGTTAACCTTTATGGATGCATCATCTGGATTCCAACAAATTCAGATGGAACCATCTGACCAAGAGGATACAGCTTTTATGACCCCAACTGGTTTATATTGTTATATTGCTATGCCGTTTGGATTAAGGAATGCAGGTGCAACATATCAAAGGCTGGTGAACATGATGTTCAAAGATCAGATTGGACAAACTATGGAAGTATACATAGACGATATGGTAGTAAAATCCAAGAAAGCTGAGGATCACCTAAGGGACTTGGAGGAAGCATTTGATATCCTTGATAGTTATAACATGAAGCTTAATCCTTCAAAATGTCACTTTGGTGTTAAAGCAGGAAAATTCTTAGGATATATGGTAACCCAGAGGGGCATTGAAGCAAGTCCGGAACAAATCAAAGCATTGGTGAATATCAAATCCCCTGCCAACGCTAAGGATGTGCAAAGACTAACAGGCAGGATAGCAGCTTTAAACATATTTATATCCAAATCCTCAGAAAAGTGTAAAGAATTCTATGATATCCTAAGAAAGAACAAGAAATTCGAATGGACTGAAAAGCATGAGAATGCTTTACAAGCCCTCAAAGAATACATGTCCTCAGCTCCAGCGTTGATGAAACCAGAAAAAGGAGATGTGTTATCCTTATATCTTGCGGTATCCTCAAAAGCAGTAAGTGCAGTCCTTGATAAGGATCATGAAGGTACACAATATCCTGTCTATTATGTAAGTAAGAGTTTACTTGATGCTGAATCCAGGTATTCACACCTTGAAAAACTTATTCTTGCACTAATTATGGCATCTACTAAACTAAGACATTATTTGGAAACCCATGTTATTGTTGTTAGAACTAATTTTCCAATTAAGAATGTCCTCAGGAAACCAGAGATGTCCGGAAGGATGGCTAAGTGGGCAGTAAAGCTTAGTGCCCATGATATAAGATATGAGCCTAGAACAGCCATCAAATCTCAAGCATTAGCAGACTTTGTGGCTGATTTCAGTAGTGATTTACAAAAGGAAGCCGAATTGGAAGTCCAGCAGCTGGATGAGACCAAGGAACCTTGGATACTGCATACTGATGGATCCTCAAATGTTAAAGGCACGGGGCTTGGTATACTACTAAAATCGCCACGGGGGGACATAATACCCCACTCCATAGCTTGTGAGTTCCAAGCCACTAATAATGAGGCTGAATATGAAGCCTTAATCGCTGGTTTGCAAATTGCTAAGCATATGGGGATCAAGTATCTTGAGGTATACGTGGATTCATTGTTAATCACTAATCACTTTAATGGATCCTATGCTGTTAAAGGTGAAAAACTAACCAAATATTTAGAGATAGTCAAAGAATTGGCACTCTCCTTTGTTTTCTTCAGTTTGACACAGGTACCAAGGGAAGAAAATACAGAAGCTGATGCATTGGCCAATCTAGGATCATCTTTGAAGATCCCAGAGGATATAAGTATCCCCATCATCCATATCCTGGCTCCTGCTATTGAAAATCAGGTGGCCATGGAAATAGAAGAGGATCCTGCAATGATCCCTAGTGAGGATACTCAATCTTGTTCAGGATCATGGATCTCACCAATTATGAGATACTTACAACACGGAGAGATTCCTATGGGAGAAAACCCTAGGGCTTTCAGAATTAAGGTATCTCAATTCACAATCTTAAATAACATGCTGTATAAGCGATCTCTTGCAGGACCATATTTAAGATGTATCGAGGATCCTGAAGTTCAAGAAGTTTTAAAAGACTTCCATGAAGGAGATTGTGGAAACCACACTGGGGGCAGGGCATTGTTCTCAAGAATCTTAAGGATAGGACACTACTGGCCAACTATGAAAAGGGATGCTGTGGAGTATGCTAAGAAGTGTGATCCTTGTCAAAGACACAGCAATATCCTTCATCAGCCGGCTGAATTTCTACATCCTATACCATCCTCTTGGCCATTTATGAGATGGGGGATGGATATAGCTGGCAAGCTCCCTAAGGCACCTGGTGGAAAAGTGTTCATGCTTGCTATGACTGATTACTTCTCCAAGTGGATAGAGGCTGAAGCGTCAGAGAAAAGGAAGTTATATCCTTTATTAAGAGAAATATTATAACTAGATTTGGCATTCCTTCTGAAATTGTATGTGATAATGGTTCCCAATTTATTGGGAGCAGAACTACTAACTTTTGTGACAGCTGGGGGATTAAGATGATAACATCAACACCAGTCCACCCACAAGCTAATGGTCAAGCAGAATCATCCAACAAGATCATCATCAACAATTTGAAGAAGAAACTTGGATCCAAGAAGGGGAAATGGGCAGAAGAATTACCTTATGTGCTTTGGGCTGATAGGACAACCCCCAAGAATGCTACTGGTCAAACACCATTCTCTTTGGTATTTGGGGCAGAATCAGTGATCCCAACAGAAATGGTGGTTCCAACTGCTAGAACAAATACCCGTGATCCTGAGGAAAATGATGCAAACCTAGCCCAAGACTTGGATACTATTGAGGAACTTAGGGATTTGGCTAGGATAAGGATGGCTAACTACCAACAAAGAATGGCTGATGCTTACAACAAAAATGTCAGGATAAGGAAATTCCAAGTTGGGGATATGGTATTGAGAAAAGCATTCCAGAATACCACCAATCCTGCTGATGGGAAATTGGCACCAAAATGGGAAGGCCCATATTTGATTGAAGCCGAAGCAGGAAAGGGGGCATATAGATTGTTAACCATGGAAGGTAATTTGTTACCAAGAGCCTGGAATGTTGTCCACTTGAAGAAATATTTCATGTGAGCAGGATCCTTCTGGCACATATGATCCTTACATTTGCAGTATCCTTCAAGGATCCCTGAAATATCGGTAATCCTTACTCTGGTAATGTCCTAAGCTCGAACTCTTATTTACATATTTTCTTATTTAAGGACAAGGATCATGTATCCTTCATCCTTCTCTCACGAGATTTTGAGTTCTGATAGTCCAGGTATCCTTAGCATATTGTCGACAATCGTCAGAAGCAACTCAGATCCTTAGGTTCAACCCCAGTTGTTTGGGCTTGTCCCCAGTTATCCTTGGGCTTGTCCCCAGTTTCGCCTGTAGCGCACGATGATCCTGGTATAGTTCAAGTCTTTAGGACCAGTACTCGCTTTAGGGGCTGATAATTCCATCGTACTGGCTATACCTAGGATCCTACGTATAATGGTAGACGTACCATACATCCGTTCCTAAGGTTTCTAACGTTTTCACGTTAGCTAAGGTTTTGGCATTATCATGTCACTACGTTTGGGTAGTCGCCAGTAAGGGCCATACTCCAGTTCACCTATGATCCTTAGGCTTGTCCCCAGTTATCCTTTGGGCTTGTCCCCAGTGATCCTTGGGCTTGTCCCCAGTTATCCTTTGGGCTTGTCCCCAGTTACTAACTTGTCTTTTATATTGGCTTAGTCCCAAGTTATATTCTATTTTCAGGTTTTCGAAGTTAAACAATTAAGGATCCTCAATCCTTATTATCCATTAAAGTTTTTCTTATGGTTATCCTGATTAAAGGTTAGGATCCTAACTTGGATTCTCAGGTATGATCCTTAACTGTTTTGATTTCATTCATTATTTTGAATAACCCTTACACTTTGACAACTGAACCTATGATCCTTAAAATGAACTACTTTTTGGAAGTTTTCGACTATAGGATACTTGATCCTGGATCATATCCTAAATTTCTTAAACATAATTTGCTTAACTTTTCTAACTCAGACAAGTATAAACCAAAACAATTGAGAATTTAAAGGATATACAAGGATAACGTCACAAGATAAGTCAAAAGTTAAAGTTTTATTCATTCACAAAATAATTAACCCTTTAAAGTTGTCAAAATTGCCAACCCACGCTTCTACCAGCAAAACGTGGCCCGTCCACATGGGTTGGCAAAGGGTGTCCATTGTTCATGCGGTCATAGCAGTGCAGGAAATAAAGGTCGGTAGGATAACAAGTGGCTTCATCCCCCAAACAGAGGATCCCTCCACCACCTATTATCCTACCTATTGTTCAAAGGATCATGGATCCTTACCCCAAAAACTATTGTTCGAAGTACAGACCAACCATCAAACGATTCAAATAAACAACCACCAAACAAAAAAAATTGGGCTCCGGCTAAGTCTCGAAATTTCCATCATCGCCCAATCCTGCAGCTCAATCCTTCGCTGCACCATCACCACCGGCTCCACTCGCCTCTCCACCCTGATCCTTGCCAATGTCTCCACCCTCGAGCATCGGGATCTCCTCAGCCTCCTCATCATCCTCCAGTTCAGCCAGCCTAGCCTTCCAGCCTTCGACATCCCAGGTGCTCTTGTCAAAAGCAGGATCCTGAGCTTCCATCGCCATTTGCAGCTGGATCTTGTACATAGCTATGGCGGCAGAGACCTTAGCATCCTGGGTGATCTCGTGCTTCTTATAGTCAAAGTTGATCAGCATCTTGGCAGCATCATTCTTGGTGGCCTGGAGCTCCTTCTGAAGATCGGCTATCTTAAGATCCTTCAACACCCCAACCTGTTGAAGGTCAGCAATCTGGCGATCCTAATCCTCGACATGGCCAACATATGTCTCTACCTCAGCAAATTTCTACAAGGAACAACATCAGAAACAAGTGATCCTCAAAACTAGCAGGATACACGAGCAGAGACAGTGATCCTTACCTCGTTGATGTAATCCAGACACTGTTGGCGGAGCAGGGGCAGACCTTGTAAATCCTTGGAGGCCTTTCTCTTCTTGTTTCCTTTTCCCCTGATAGGTGCTTTAGGGGCTGAAGCAGTTGGGCTAGCAGCAGGAGTCTTTCTCCTTGAAGATTTAACAATAGTAAGATCGTCGATGCCGAACTTCGAAGCAGACTTAGAGGATTTTCCAGCACCTACACAACCAAAACAAGATAAGTATCTTAATTTTATTTGACTCTCATTATATAAATACTCCTTAAATAAGGATACTTACTTGACATTGTGACAGAAGCAGAGGATACTTCCTGAGAATCCTGGGTGGTAATCTTGAAAGTTCTGACTTCAGGGTCAAGCTTCTTAAAGGCCAGGAGTCTCTCTTTTGCAGCAGGTGTCAACTTCAGATGTGAAACGGAGATAGCTGCACAACAAGAAAACAACAGAACATCAGTGATCCTTATGCTAAAGGATAAGTTCTACGGTGATCCTTCCAGGATCCTCTATCCTACCATGGGTAGCCCACTTCTTGGGCAAATCCTTCCCTTCAGGGATGGTATCTCTCCTCACAAAAAAGAACCGCCGCTTCCAGTTCATATCATTTTTGGTAACTTTGAGAACAGGGTGCTCCTCTCCAGCTTTTCGTTTGAACAAGTATCGGTGGGATCCAAAAGTTGTAAGATCATACATCTCAGCCAACTCCGCCATACCCAGATCAATTCCTTCTTGTTCGATGATCCTTTCAAGGGTGTATAAAACCCTCCAGATCATCGGCATAGCCTGGATATAGCAGATGCCGGTAAGGGAGAAAAAGGACTCGGTGAACTGAGGGAAAGGATACAAGTATCCTATCATGAAAGGAGTGACCGGGAAAGCTACCCAAGTCTCAGAGATGTAATCGCTCAGAGCGGTAGGGCTAAAAGGTTTAAAGAGGGTGTTCGCCGGAAAGCAATGCCGGATTTTGTCAATTTGAGGGTCGGTAAAACAACACCTCTCGGCGGGGGAATCCTTGATGATCCCTTGACCCTTCAAGGGGCTGTTATTCTTAGGATCCTTGCTGGGAGAGTTACGGAGCAGCATTTTTTGACAGAATGGTGGAAAGATAAAGAAAACAGAGCAAGAGAAGAAAGAAGATGAAGAGAGAATACCTGTTTATCTTCGGATGAGATTATAAAGGGAGTACTTCTGAAATTTAAATGCAAACGATCCTATCTATATCTCCTATTTATAATCATGATTGTGCAGGGTTGTCACCTCCGTGACATCAGGATTGCAACGGATAGTTCGTTCACAACGGCTATATATCCGTTGAGTTAGTTACAGATAAGATCAGCAAAATATAACTCGTTAATATTACATAATTACTCCTTATATTTTGGGGGCAATTGTTAGGGCAGGATTTTAATGACCTATGATCCTTACATGATATCCTAACGAGTGATCCTTGTTTCATTGGCAGATAGTGATCCTCAGAAGAGCTTCAGGATCAGGATCATGGATCATCCTAAGGATCCTCATACTAACGATTGTTCTCTTTGAATTTAATGCTGTTTTGCAGGAATTACGAGTTGGACCTGGTCTTGGCAACGTTATTAAGGAATCTTTCACGTAAATCTCGCACATACACCGCCGGAAATAAACGTTGTGGAGAATAAGGAAACTCAGCACAATTTACGGGCAATTAGTTAGGCTAAATTTACTTCTATTTCTAAAGGGGTAACGAGCTAGTAGTTAGGTGACTTGCCTAAAATTCGACCACACACGCTTATATAAATTGCACTCTTGAGCATTCGGAAGACACAACACACTTCTTACACACTCTAGCATACTACACCATAGTGATCCTTGTACCTAGCTCGTTACCATCCAAAGTTGTAAACATTGTTTATTATATTGAAGTTTGGTGATCGGTAATTTCCATCACCCGAGGTTTTTTATGCCGGAGATCATTCATTGATCAAGGGCTTTTTCCTCGTATAAATCCTTGTGTCACTTGTGCAATTTTCATTTAAGTGATCCTTATCTTTGTTCATCATACCAAGCATCATTCCCCGTTTACAAAGAGTTTGGTTGCATTATCCTTGTGTGATTTTTTGACCAAAACAAGGTTTGTCTTTTCTGCTGCTTCTTGGGCATGGCCCCGTGCTTGCTGAGCACGGGGCGTGTTCAGTCTTCTGTCTTCTCTATTTTGCTTGGGAGAATGTTGTTGAGGGGTCGGGCAATCCACTTATGTTCCTTTTCTTGTATTTATGTTAGATTTAGCTGTCTTTTTGCTTCTTTTGTGAATTTAAGCACATTTAATCCTGAAAATACAAAAGGAAGACAAAAACACTCTTTTTCCAACATTAGTACCAAAAAAGGGTTAGTTTTATGCCTCATTTGATGTAATTTATATGTTGCATTTTACACACATCAAATACCCCCACACTTGAACTTTTGCTTGTCCTCAAGCAAAACTCTTTAATATGTGGCTTACACTCCCAAATGGAATGGGTAGAAGAGAAGGTTTTGGCTTGTCATAGAGTGTCGGGAATCCAAGATCCTTTTGGGTTTTATTTTTATTTATTTACAATCTTATTCGTTATGATTTGTTTAGAACGTTTCATAGGAAAAATTACTTATTTGGGCATAACATGCCTTTTTAAAATTCCATTTATATACAAGTTCACATACCTCACGGGAGAAATCACTCACACTCGGCCGAAGGTGTATTTTTAGTGAATCACTCGAGAGCGGCATGGAACTTATTCCTACCATAAGCTTGCCAAGCAATCAATCCTCCTCCTTTTTAACTTGTTATCTTTGTAAATATCAAGAGGACTTTTTTGGGTAAAGGCTTGGGCTAAAGGTGGATGAATGGGTTAGTGGTTAGTAGAAAAGGGCGAAAAGCGTAAAAAGCGTCGGTTTGCGTAAAACATTTTGTTTTAGTGACTTTATTTATGAAGTATTTCTTCAAACAAGCTTTTGTTTTAAGAGCTTTGTTTGTTTATTTCTACTTCATCGTCATCATATTTTTTTTAGTCTCACGAAAACCGAGCTTGTTACTAAAATAAAGGGTAAAAAAAATAAATAAAAAAAATAAAAAGGGTTTTGGTGGGTAAAAGGGTTTTAGGGTAAAGAAATGAAAGGTTTAGGCTCAAAGGGGTTAACTTGGGGAATTTTGGATAGGTGGTAAAAAAAATTGAAAAATAATGGTGTAGAAAGAAAAAGGGTTAGTCCTAATGCCTCCATCATTTACTTACTTGGGTTTAAGTTGGTAAGGACAGGGAATGAATCGTCGTGGCAAGTTCTAGAGTCGTAAGAACCAAGCGGCTATTCACACAAGAAACGAAAAATGATCATTTAGTCTAAAGATGTGTATTTGTATGCTCAATAAAGGCTCAAAACTCACTTTTTGTGGGAATGGGTTTTTCTATGTGATCTAGTATATATAATCAAATTTTAACTAAGCTTGTTGATGTATAAGAATTTATACATCTTTTAAACGTCAAATACGCCCCGTTTATGCGAAAACTCTTTGTATTTTCATTGATTTTGGTACTTATTTGAGTTGTTTGTGAAAATGCAGGTCCGGGCTTCGGCCCGGTGATGAAACGGAAGCTTTTGGAGCAAAATAGAGCTAAAATGGTGCATTCCAGCAAACTGCCAGATATGGCACTACCGTGCCAAACAGTGGCACGACCGTGCCAAGCCTCCCGACGTCGGCACTCTCGATCAGCACTAGCACCCAGCAGCCAAATCTTCAAAATCAAGTGAAGCACGACCGTGCCAACCAGTGGCACGACCGTGCCAAGTCAATCTTAGCCTCTGATCAGCTTGTTTCCGAGAACGAGGTGACTGTTACCGAGCACTACCGGCTCGCACGACCAGAGGATCTCCGAGCACGGTCGTGCGACCTCGGGAACATTTGAGCGCGATTTTTCCGGAAATGGTAGCTTGCTTGGTCAACACTCAAGAAAGTAGCTCTGACACTTGCCAAGCACGACCGTGCCAAAAGGTGGCATGGTAGTGCCAAACGCCCAGCAGTTTAAATACGAGTTTCTAGCTCATTTGCAAGGGAGTTGGAGCATTTTGGTGACTTTTTCTCTCAAGAATCTGGTCTTGGAAGCTTGTTGGAGCCAAGAAGGAGCCTTGGAGAGGATCAAATCACTTGAAGATCTACTCAAATATCATTTAAATCTTGTCTTTAACTTGGTTAGCTACTACTTTATGAACAATTTGTGTTTATTTATGCTTGATTTGGTAGTCATGAGCCTTATGGGCTAAACATTTGTGTTGTCTAAACTATGTTGAAGCTTATGAACATGTGATAATATGGAAATAGATGTGATGATTGTTCTTGTTAATCTTCATGTTGTCATTTGATTTTGTTCTTGGAGTTCATATGCATGCTTAAAGTTCTTGTTCTTGAATGTTTGCTCATAAGTATTTACATGTTGTGTTGGAAAGCCCATGTAGAGATTATGATTATTGAATCTTGTTAACTTGTTAGTATGATTCATAGCATGAAACTAGGAATGGTGAGTGCTAATATGATATGAACAATGAGTTGAGCTTGTGTGTGAACTCTTGCATCTAGATTTGGAAAGATCAAAAGTATGTTTATATGAATTCTATAGTTTGTGTTCATGTTTGGTTGATGATTTAGGCCAAGGTTGTTAGCTAGCATGACCATGCTTGTGGTTCATATCAAGAACATGATGATAGTGCCAACTACTTAAAACCAAGTTAGGGTGATTAGTGTGTTTCTCATATTAGTTTTCCCTAATTTGTAGAGTTAGGAGTTTTGACAAATGAATAACTCATCATCAAAGATTAACATCAACTTAGCAAGTGAGCTTATAGGAATAATTTTTAGGTGATTAGAATGTTAATTCATTTTTAATTTTCCTAAGAATTATAAACTAGGAAGCCTTGATTGGGGACTTAGTTAAAATTGGAGCTTGCATCATCACAATCCCTTCCTCTTTGTTGTCACATGTGAATAAGTGGATACTTAGTTTAGGCAACCTTTCTTAGTTATTGTTATTTGTTAGAAATTTTAGTAGTTTATTTATTTTGCATGATAAGTTAGAAAAACCAATCCAATCATTTGAAAAGGCTTTGAAGTAACAAAAGTTTAGTATCGAGACACCGCATCCACGGATTGATATCCGGTTCTTACCGATTAGCTATATTACCACCCGACGGGTACACTTGCCCTTTGTGTGTGTAGTTAGTTTCTAGGTGAAAAACCATTTTAAAACTAAATTTGTGTGAAGAAAAACTCAATTAAAAATATATTTAATTCACGCACATCAAGTTTTTGGCGCCGTTGCCGGGGATGCGGTCTTCTTGAAAACGATTCGAGTTACTTATTTAGCCATTGTGAAAAGTGTACAAAGTTTTTGTCTGCTTGTTTTATTTGCCTTTGCTTGATTATTTGAAAAAAAAAATGATTATTTGCTAGTTGTTTTTATTTTTGTATATATTTTTTGTGCATTGTGCTCCTTATTCCCTACAGGTCGTGCATGTCCTCAACCCCTGCTACTGATATCGTTGAGCCTTCAGCGGAGCCGGAGCGTGATCTTCACCGGAGACTGCGGGAGCGGTTTCGCGTGGTAGCTGAGGCGATTGATACAGACGCAGCGGACGACGACACCTTCTACGAGGTTCGGGTAGACATGGCGGACGCAGAGGAGAATAGGATCTTGAATGAAATTGGAAAACCGTCACTCGATGGTTTGCCTGCGAGCATCAATGCACCGACAATCGACAATAATAATTTCGAGATCAAGGCTGGCACCATATCGATGTTGCAGAATGCGGTGCAGTTTTATGGCAAGGATCACGAGGATCCTAGTGTTCACATCGCGGGGTTTCTGGAGGTTTGTGCCACATTTAGGATTCGTGATGCATCAGCGGATGCTATCCGCCTTCGGCTCTTTCCGTTTTCCTTACGGGATGGAGCCAAGGAGTGGCTTCTTTCACTTCCAGCTGGATCTATCACTACATGGAATCAATTAGCTGAGAAGTTCCTTCAGAAATATTTCCCTCCAGAGAAAACTGTTCGGTTGAGAACCAAGATTCTGAACTTTCGTCAGGACGAGGACGAGTCCCTATACGAGGCATGGGAGCGTTTCAAAGAGCTTATGAGAAAGGTCCCACATCACGGGTTGCCCAAGTGGCAACAGTGTCAGATCTTCTACCATGGTTTGGACAGTCAGGGACAGATGATGATTGATACATACTCGGGTGGTGATATCGGCACGAAAAATGCCACCGAGGCATTTGAGATTCTTGAAAAGTGTGCCGCGAAAAACCGGACGCAACAGCCCCCGAGGGGAAAGAGTTCTCGGCAGGGAGTTCATCATGTGGACGACTACACAGCCATGACAGCACGTATGGATGCCTTGTCTTCGAAATTTGATCGAGTGATGGAAATGCACTCGAGAGGTTCTTCGAGTGGGGGAGCATATCAGGTAGGTGATTTTCCGACGGGAGATATGTCACACGAGCATGTTGATTTCATGGGAAACCAATACCGTCCTCAAAACAATCCCTACAGCAATACTTATAATCCGGGGTGGAAGAATCATCCAAACTTTAGTTGGAAGCCCGATGCTTCTAACCAGCATCCACCCGGATTCGCTCCACGTCCCACAGCTCCGACCCATGGAGCATATGGTCCACCTCGTCCTCAGCAGCCGCCTCCTTCTAGTGATCCTAGTGTACATGATATGCTTAGTCAAATCTTAGCTGGTCAAAACACTCAAAAAGCGGAGAATGAGAAGCGTTTTAGGGAGTATGACGGTCGTTTCACAAGGCACGAGGGTGAGTTGAGAAGCCAAAAGGCTTCCATGCAGGCCATTGAGAACCAAGTTGGCCAGATTGCCAAGATGTTGTCTGAGAGACAACAGGGGGGCCTTCCGAGCAACACAGAGCCAAATCCAAATGCTACAGCAAAGGCCATCACGTTGAGGAGCGGCAAGACCGCTCAAGCCATCCCTCCGGCTGTTTCAGAAAAGCCAGTCGATGACGAGGAGGTTGATGAGGAGATTGAGGCTGAGTCTCCGGGTGAGGTGCAACAGAGGCGAGTCCCAGCAAGTACCGCACGACCCAAGGAGCCAGTGAGAGAGTATGTCCCTCCCATTCCATATCCGGGGAGGTTGAAGAAGCAGAAAATGGAAGAACACTATGGTAAATTCCTCGAGCTTTTTAAGCAACTTCATATAAATTTACCATTTGTCGAGGCACTTGCTCAAATGCCTAAGTATGCCAAGTTTCTGAAGGATATCCTATCCAACAAAAAGAAACTTGAGGAGCTTTCGCAAGTGACCTTGAATGAGGAGTGTTCAGCGGTTCTTCAGAACAAACTACCGAAGAAGATGAATGATCCTGGGAGTTTCACTATCCCGTGTTTGATCGGTAGTTTGTCGGTCAGCAATGCGTTGGCTGATCTTGGAGCTAGCATAAACCTCATGCCATATGCGGTTTTTGCTAAGCTAGACTTGGGAGAGCCCAAGCCGACTCGTATGAGTATTCAGCTAGCCGACCGTTCAGTGAAGTACCCTCGAGGCATAGTTGAGAATATGCTGGTGAAAATCGACAAGTTTGTCTTTCCTGTCGATTTCGTGATTCTGGACATGGATGAGGATAAAAACGTTCCCCTTATCTTAGGTCGCCCATTCCTAGCCACTGCGAGAGCCTTGATTGATGTCTGCACTGGTAGACTTACTCTCAGAGTTGATGATGAGGAGGTTACCTTCGATATAGGGAAATCCATGCAACACTCACAGAGTCAGGATGATACACTCTACTTCATTGAGACTATCGATACTTATGTGAGTGATCATCTTCATGCTACATTCGAGGAGGATGTTATGGACACACAGCTGCTTGGAGGGGAGACTTTTGGTTCACCTAGTGTGGACCGAATGGTTGAGGAGGTGACCTGTCTGATAGGTCACGCATCTCCCCCGTGTCCCGAGGTATTTGAGGTTGTGGATCGCGTGACTGAGCCTAAAGCACGCCCTTCTATTGAGGATCCACCTTCGGTTGAGCTTAAGGAGCTCCCAGATCATTTGGAGTATGCTTTCTTGGAGGGTGAGACTCATCTGCCCGTTATCATTTCTGCTGGGTTGTCGAAGGAAGAAAAGGATCGATTGCTTGAAGTCCTGAAGCAGCACAAGAAGGCGATTGCTTGGAAGATTATGGATATAAAAGGGATCAATCCATCCTTTTGTACCCATAAGATCTTGATGGAGGAGGACTTTAGACCTGTAGTACAGCATCAGAGGCGTTTGAACCCCAACATGCAGGAGGTTGTGAAGAAAGAGGTCATCAAACTACTTGATGCAGGTTTGATATACCCGATCTCTGACTCACCGTGGGTTAGCCCTGTACAGGTAGTCCCGAAGAAAGGAGGCATGACAGTGGTGACCAATGAGAAAAACGAGTTGATTCCTACTCGTACTGTCACCGGATGGAGAGTTTGCATTGACTACCGCAAACTCAATGATGCCACGAGGAAGGATCATTTCCCACTCCCTTTCATTGATCAGATGTTGGAGAGGTTGTCGGGAAGGATGTACTACTGCTTCCTTGATGGTTTTTCAGGATATTTTCAGATTCCCATCTCTCCTGAGGATCAGGAGAAGACGACATTCACATGTCCCTATGGCACATTCGCCTACCGGCGGATGCCCTTTGGACTGTGCAATGCCCCGGCCACATTTCAGAGATGTATGGTGGCCATTTTTCACGACATGATCGAGGACTCCATGGAGGTTTTCATGGATGATTTTTATGTGTTTGGAAGTTCTTTTGATCAGTGTCTCGGGAATCTGAAAAGGATGTTGGCTAGATGTGAAGAAGCCAACCTTGTGTTAAACTGGGAGAAATGCCACTTCATGGTGAAGGAGGGCATTGTGCTTGGGCACAAGATTTCACAGGCGGGGCTCGAGGTTGACCGAGCCAAAGTCGAGACTATTTCAAAGCTCCCGCCTCCCACATCCGTGAAATCTATTAGGAGTTTTCTGGGTCATGCAGGTTTCTACCGGCGATTCATAAAGGATTTTTCCCAAATCGCCCGTCCCATGACTCAGCTCCTCGAGAAGGATGCCCAGTTTGTTTTCTCCGATGAATGCCTTCGGGCATTTGAGTTGTTGAAGGAGAAGTTAGTGAATGCCCCGATCATGGTTGCCCCCGACTGGGAGCTGCCATTTGAGTTGATGTGTGATGCGAGTGATTTCGCAGTCGGGGCTGTCTTGGGTCAAAGGAAAGATAAACACTTTCACCCGATTTACTATGCGAGCAAGACCTTGAATGACGCTCAGGAGCACTACACCACGACAGAGAAAGAGCTCCTAGCTGTGGTCTTTGCTTTCGATAAGTTTCGGTCATATCTTGTCCTTTCCAAGACCATTGTGTACACGGATCATGCAGCTCTTCGGTATCTTTTTAGCAAGCAGGATGCTAAACCGAGACTGATACGTTGGATCTTGCTGCTGCAAGAGTTTGACATCGAAATCCGTGATAAAAAAGGGGCTGAGAATTTAGCAGCCGATCATCTGTCTCGACTTGAGCATTCCGAGGAAAAGGAAACTCGTGGGCCTAGCATCAATGACAATTTCCCCCACGAGTTCCTCATGAGGATCGAGACTAGTGATGATTCCCCATGGTTTGCTGACTTTGCAAACTACTTAGCTAGTGGCATCCTGATTAAGGGGATGACCCACCAGCAGAAGCGAAAGTTCTTTGCGGATGTCAAGCATTACTTCTGGGATGACCCTTACTTATTTAGGGTAGGAGCGGATCGGATGATCCGGCGATGCGTGTATGGTGACGAGGCGAGGGACATTTTACGCCACTGTCACGAGGGACCCACGGGAGGCCACCACGGAGCGAACAACACGGCGAGGAAAGTGTTTGATGCCGGATTCTTTTGGCCGACTATTTTCCGTGATGCCCATGAGTGGGTGAGGTCCTGTGATGCTTGCCAGAGGGCGAGCAACATTTCTGCACGCCATGAGATGCCACAAAACGGCATCCAAGTTTGTGAGGTTTTTGACGTATGGGGGCTAGACTTCATGGGCCCCTTTCCGACCTCTTTTGGCAACCGCTACATCCTAGTCGCTGTTGATTACGTTTCAAAGTGGGCTGAAGCACAGGCTTTGCCCACTAACGATGCGAGGGTAGTGGTGCGATTTTTGAAAAAGCTGTTTGCTCGCTTTGGTGCCCCGAAGGCATTGATTAGTGACCGTGGGACGCATTTCTGTAATGCGCAGCTTGAGAAAGCATTGTCCCGATATGGTGTACAACATCGATTCTCCACACCATATCATCCGCAGACGAGCGGACAGGTCGAGGTTACTAATCGGGGTATCAAGCGGATTCTAGAGAAGACGGTTAATTCTAGCCGTAAGGATTGGTCCGAGAAATTGGACGATGCACTGTGGGCTTTCCGGACAGCCTACAAGACTCCTATAGGCACCACACCGTTTAAATTGGTCTATGGGAAGTCTTGTCATTTGCCTGTTGAACTCGAGCACAAAGCATACTGGGCTTTGAAGACAGTTAATCTTGACATGGCTGCTGCGGGTGAAAACAGGTTTGTGCAGATTCACGAGGTTGAGGAGCTTCGCCACGATGCGTATGAAAGCTCCAAGCTGTACAAGGAACGTACGAAGACGCTCCATGATGCCCGCTTGAAGGACAAGAAAGAATTCCGAGTGGGCGATCGTGTGTTGTTGTACAATTCGCGTCTCAAGTTGTTTCCTGGCAAGCTTAAATCTCGATGGTCGGGTCCCTACACTGTGCGGTCAGTGTTTCCTTACGGGACCGTGGAGATAGGCCATGAAGATGGCCGGTTGTTTAAAGTCAACGGGCATAGGTTAAAGGCTTATGTTGGAGGGCCCGTTGACCCGAGTGAGGAGGTTGTTACCCTCCACCCCAGGAACAAATGAATTCGGGGTGGTGAGTCTAGCTAAAGACTCGTAAATAAACTTAGCATGTTTGTGTATATTATCTTGTTATTATTGTTGTGTGTGGTTGTCTTTTTTATTTTTCAGGTTGCGGTTCGTTCTGGTCGCGAGGGATGTTAGAGCTTGTTGCCGGCTTTCAGGTATGTTAGTTCGGTTCTTTTTCTTGGTAGGAGATGCTTCGTGAGTGCCCCGGGTTCAAGGAGTTTATAAAGAGAGATGTCCATTTTCTACACCCTCAAAAAAAAAAAAAAAAAAAAAAAATCTTAAAATTCGAAAATAATGCACTACCATCAAAATTCTGGCACTACCAGAAAGTGTCAGCCCCTTTTGCAGCCAATAATAGAACCATCTTTGAATAAAACCAACCACCACCATAAATTCTTCATAAAACCTTCATCTCCTTCCTTGAACCCATTCATAGCACTCACGGATTCTTGCATCTCCTAGCTTCCTCCAAGAAATTCTTTCATTCCAACATCATTCCAGGTACGAATCCTTCCTTTTTCTAGTTAGATTCATGTGTTTTGGTGTTGTGTTCTTCATGTTCTTCATAGTTAGTTCTTTAGGTTTTTTAGGGCTTGGTCTAAATCACCCGATTCAAGCCCGTTTTTAGTGTTTTCTGTGTTGGTTTGAACCACAAGTGACCGATTTACAAAACCCCTAAGCAAAAAAGTTGAAAAATCGGGGTTTCGGGGCTGTTTTGAGCGATTTTCTCGAGCTGGTGTCCGTCGCGCACGAGGGTGCCATACCCAGGCACGGTCGTGCTCTTCATAATTTCTTCAAATCTTCATAAAATCTTCAAAACTTCATAATTTTTCCCAGAAAATCCAAACGGCACGAGGGTGCCAAAACCCCGCACGATCGTGCCGCTCGTAAAAACGCTCAAATCGCTCAAAACACTCATCGGTGACCGGCCGGGCACGAGGGTGCCGTTTGGTGGCACGGTCGTGCGTTTCGGAAAATCGCCGAAGATCTATCACGGACATAGGCCGAGCACGAGAGTGCCATTTGGTGGCACGGTCGTGCTTCTCGAGAAGTTGCTCAGCTCAGTTCCCGGTCATTGGTCAGGCACGAGGGTGCCATATGGTGGCACGACAGTGCTTCACCAAATTGCTGGTTCAAATCCGAGCCGTTTACGGCCGAGCACGATGGTGCCGTGGGATAGCACGGTCGTGCTCCTGGGGAATAAAAACCCAGACTTCATAAAATTCCCAGAAATCTTCATAATTTCACTGATTTGCAGGTCTCGCACGGTAGTGCCATATGGTGGCACGACCGTGCCATTTTGTCCAGTCCCGAAATTTTTGCCTGTTTGTTTTGGTTGCTGATTAATCTTGTTTCAATCTTGCAGATGGATCACCCCTACTTGCAGTTCTCAAACAATGCCAGGGAAGGGTATTGTATCCCGAAGGTGGAACGATTGTGGGCCCGACGACACCTTATCGAGCCTATGAGGAAGCTGCAGTTGGTGGATTTGGATTTGCTCGGACAGGCCGAGAGGTTCGACGATCTGATGACTCCCCCGTGGTCTCGTCTTTTTGAGATCGCGGAACCGCAATATGTGGAGCTTGTTATCGAGTTCTTCGCGTCATTCCGATTCACCTTTCCATGTCCGGATGTCTACGACAAAAAACTTGGTGTTAAATTCCGGTTGGGGAGGAAATGGCACCACCAGTCAATAAGTCGATTCGGGATGGTGTTGGGGTTGTATGAAGATGATGAAATCGACTCGGAACTTTTTCACGGGAGCCTGCAGGATTGGGAGCCTGATGCAAACAAGGCAGCCTTTTGGGAGCAGATTACGGTGCCGGGTCGGATTTGGGAACCTCGCAGAGCCAAAGCTACATGGATACTTGACCCGCTTCATAGGGTCATCGAGCGCGCCATCTTTCATGTGATTGGTGGTCGGGGTGATAGCACAGGGAACATCACCACCCGCGACCTATTTCACCTGTACTGCATCATCTCGGGCTCAAACTGCAACTTAGCGGTCAGCGTTGCAGAGTCGATATTTCGAGGCGTTGGTTCGACGCCCACGTCACGGATTTGCGGAGGAGCCTTTGCAACCAAGCTTGCAAAATTTTATCGGGTTCGGTTAGACCATCTGACCGAAGCCTGTGACTACGGCCTTCTCGACTTGCAACAGCTGAACTCGATGCATCTTACCAGGAAAGTGAACGGGATTCCGAAGCTCGTTGACCGACATGGAAGGATTTGGGACCCGCTACCTGTAGTTGAGGAGGGTGGTGGTGATGATGGTGATGGCGGCGATCATGATGTGCATATGCACGATATCCCGGTTCAGGGCCAGCATGGGGGCGCTGGGGGAGCGGACCCCCACATGCAGGTTGGACATGTGATTCACGGGTTTGATAGCCCGAATTGGGATAATGTGTATGGTGGCTTTGGTGGTGGAGGTTATGCACAGGGTGGTTATGGCGCCTACGGTCCTTCCGAGCCGTCATCGTTGGACCTCTGGAGGCGGATGGACGGACTGGCATTGGACCAAGAAGAAGTGAGGCGAGATGTGGGTCTCATACGCGCGGAGCAACATCGGCAGGGCAACTATTTGGAGGAGTTGCACGAGCAGCATCGACGAAGCATGGATTGGTTGTTCGGTTCGCAGCAGCATATCGCGAACTCACTCAACCATCCATACACACAGCCGCCTCCGCATTTTGCGCGTAGATCCAGGTTTGATCGCAGGGACGACACCGGTCCTTCGGGATCCGGTGGGAGGTTTTAGTCCCGCCCTCATCTCGTATTTGTATTACTATTTCGTGTTTGAGGGATGTGCCATTTTCCATCGTACGTACATCCCTCCGTTTTAGGTGTTAGTTTTTATCGCTTTATTAGTGGGTTAAATTAATAAACAAAGGCAAGGGAAGAAATGGGTTGGGTAAATTTCCTATGTGTTTGATCTTGTTTGCTACATGTGCAGTGTTGAGTTAAATGAGGTGTCGGCTTGTTGGAAGGGTTGGTAGTTCGTTGTGGATGCTCCTAGTTGCTTCATCTTGTTCCGCTTCTAGCTTCATGTTTCAGGGGAGTTTTCGTGTTCCCGCCTTCCTTTAGTTGTATTGAATTCGCAATTCTTTTGCTTATTCAATTTTTTGTTGTACATCGAGGGCGATGTACAATTCAAGTGTGGGGAGGTGGTCTATCGCTTGAGCTTTGTCGTTGTCATATATATATAAAAAAAAATAAAAAAAAAATAAAAAATAAAAAAAACAATAATAATAATAATAAATAAAATAAAATAACAATGCAAAGCTCTCTTTTCAATTTTTGTGGCATATAAATCAAATCAACATAAGTATCTAAATAAGCACCAAAATTTTTGATAAATAAAATTGGGTTGACACAAAAAGGGGGTTCACTCGTGTAAAGAAAAATAAAGACCGTTAAGTAACTTGTTTTTTGTACAAAATTGAGCATGAGAAATCAAGCGATTGACCTACTTGTTTGCCTTGCATATTTACCCAATACGCCCGTTTCCGTGAGTTATTTTTGAGCCTTATAGCTTTAGATTATTTTTGCTCATGTTTTTGCGGGCAAAGATTGAGTGAGCCGGATAACTTTTGCGATTTAGAACTTGTGTTAGGCATGCATTTCGAGGCCACAAAGCGAGAATACAAGCATAGAAGTGATTGAGGCATTAGGAAACCTTTTCATTTTAGCCATTTTCATTCACCCCCTACCCGAATTATTCCCCTAGTTAAACCAATTTGAGCCTTTCCCGTTCGTTTCTTAAAAACCCCAAAACATTAGCCACTTAGCCAAATTAGCCTTTTATATTTTTTAGCCCATTTTTGGTTGGAAGCCCGGTTCGGTTTTGATTAACTTGTAGCTTTTGTATAGTTCTTCTTAGTTGCTATATCCCTCATGTTCAAGAGTTTTTAGCTAGGTAGACGTACTTAGTTCTCTCCAAAGCATGGGTTAGTTCTTGTAAAGTTAAAAAAAAAAAAAAAAAAAAACGAAAAAAAAAAATATATATAGTTGAAAGAGCCTTATCAAATGGCTTTGTTAGAGCGATTTTGGGAGCAAAAAGAAATACTTGTTGGTGAGCTCTCGGTTAGTTACTATTTAGTTGTATAGTTTTATTTTTCTTATGCTTTAAGTTAGTCAAACCGTCGGGTTACAACCGTTTTAGCCACTTTTCAAAATCCACTTCCATACCCCTAGCCAAGCCAAGTTACAACCCAACCAAGACCTCATGATTTATGCTATATTTTTGTCTAGTGATTAGATTTGATCCTTCCACAAGCTTATGATATCGCATAGTTATCGTCTTGGCATCGAGTGTTCTAAACATACTCCATGAATTGTATGTGTTCCTATATTAAGCCGAGTGTGTGTGAACATTGTGAGGATGCTTGGTGAATTGGTAGGGATTTCTAAGATGGACCATTGCTCATAAACTTATTTTACATATCTCTTTTCGGTTGTTTCTTTATATTGAGCACTCCTTGATTGTTTTGACCCAAGTTATTTGTTTGTGCTTATGAAATGCTAGTTGAGATGATTGCCATTTAGAGAGTTTCGTTGATTTTAGTTTGCTTGAGGACAAGCAAAGTTCAAGTGTGGGGATGTTTGATGTATAAGAATTTATACATCTTTTAAACGTCAAATACGCCCCGTTTATGCGAAAACTCTTTGTATTTTCATTGATTTTGGTACTTATTTGAGTTGTTTGTGAAAATGCAGGTCCGGGCTTCGGCCCGGTGATGAAACGGAAGCTTTTGGAGCAAAATAGAGCTAAAATGGTGCATTCCAGCAAACTGCCAGATATGGCACTACCGTGCCAAACAGTGGCACGACCGTGCCAAGCCTCCCGACGTCGGCACTCTCGATCAGCACTAGCACCCAGCAGCCAAATCTTCAAAATCAAGTGAAGCACGACCGTGCCAACCAGTGGCACGACCGTGCCAAGTCAATCTTAGCCTCTGATCAGCTTGTTTCCGAGAACGAGGTGACTGTTACCGAGCACTACCGGCTCGCACGACCAGAGGATCTCCGAGCACGGTCGTGCGACCTCGGGAACATTTGAGCGCGATTTTTCCGGAAATGGTAGCTTGCTTGGTCAACACTCAAGAAAGTAGCTCCGACACTTGCCAAGCACGACCGTGCCAAAAGGTGGCATGGTAGTGCCAAACGCCCAGCAGTTTAAATACGAGTTTCTAGCTCATTTGCAAGGGAGTTGGAGCATTTTGGTGACTTTTTCTCTCAAGAATCTGGTCTTGGAAGCTTGTTGGAGCCAAGAAGGAGCCTTGGAGAGGATCAAATCACTTGAAGATCTACTCAAATATCATTTAAATCTTGTCTTTAACTTGGTTAGCTACTACTTTATGAACAATTTGTGTTTATTTATGCTTGATTTGGTAGTCATGAGCCTTATGGGCTAAACATTTGTGTTGTCTAAACTATGTTGAAGCTTATGAACATGTGATAATATGGAAATAGATGTGATGATTGTTCTTGTTAATCTTCATGTTGTCATTTGATTTTGTTCTTGGAGTTCATATGCATGCTTAAAGTTCTTGTTCTTGAATGTTTGCTCATAAGTATTTACATGTTGTGTTGGAAAGCCCATGTAGAGATTATGATTATTGAATCTTGTTAACTTGTTAGTATGATTCATAGCATGAAACTAGGAATGGTGAGTGCTAATATGATATGAACAATGAGTTGAGCTTGTGTGTGAACTCTTGCATCTAGATTTGGAAAGATCAAAAGTATGTTTATATGAATTCTATAGTTTGTGTTCATGTTTGGTTGATGATTTAGGCCAAGGTTGTTAGCTAGCATGACCATGCTTGTGGTTCATATCAAGAACATGATGATAGTGCCAACTACTTAAAACCAAGTTAGGGTGATTAGTGTGTTTCTCATATTAGTTTTCCCTAATTTGTAGAGTTAGGAGTTTTGACAAATGAATAACTCATCATCAAAGATTAACATCAACTTAGCAAGTGAGCTTATAGGAATAATTTTTAGGTGATTAGAATGTTAATTCATTTTTAATTTTCCTAAGAATTATAAACTAGGAAGCCTTGATTGGGGACTTAGTTAAAATTGGAGCTTGCATCATCACAATCCCTTCCTCTTTGTTGTCACATGTGAATAAGTGGATACTTAGTTTAGGCAACCTTTCTTAGTTATTGTTATTTGTTAGAAATTTTAGTAGTTTATTTATTTTGCATGATAAGTTAGAAAAACCAATCCAATCATTTGAAAAGGCTTTGAAGTAACAAAAGTTTAGTATCGAGACACCGCATCCACGGATTGATATCCGGTTCTTACCGATTAGCTATATTACCACCCGACGGGTACACTTGCCCTTTGTGTGTGTAGTTAGTTTCTAGGTGAAAAACCATTTTAAAACTAAATTTGTGTGAAGAAAAACTCAATTAAAAATATATTTAATTCACGCACATCACTTGTCATGCCATTTCATAATTTTCTTATGTTGGTTCTTTTTATCACGACGCTCTCGGTTGTAAATTTGTAAAAATATAACCTTATTAATCTTAGGATTCCTAACTTAAACTTTAGACAAGTAAAAAAAATGAGAATTTTTGAAAAAATTTGGGGTGTTTAGCGGTTCCAATAGAGTTTTGTGTAAGGCTTGTTATTAGGACTTGCAAAATTTCAAGGTTTTAGCATCCCCCCCACACTTAAATTACACATTGTCCTCAATGTGTCCCAAAAATAAATTTTTATGTTGATTAGATGTGTAATATAGTGTTAAAAGCAAAGATTTTATGTTACTGGCAGTCTGGACACGGCCCCGTGGGGATCGGACACGGCCCCGTGGGGATCGGACACGGCCCCGTGTTCAGGTGCCAGTAACGAAAATTAAAGAAAAGAAACAGAAGCCTGGACACGGGGGCGTGTCCGGTGAACACGGCCCGTGTCCAGTTACCTGAACTGGGCATTTTTCTGCAGGGGGTGCAGCACGGGGCCGTGTTGGCTGAGCACGGCCCGTGTTGAACCTACTGTAACGGAGAAATTGTTGACGTGTGACCTTGTTCTTGTGCATGGGTCCATGTTTCTCGTTTCCCTTTTCATCCTTTACCACCATGAGTGTGTTTTATTCCTGCAAATTAAAACTAAAAGATTAAACTAAACTAAGGATAGTTTTGCGGAATGCCTCCGTGGTGTGCCACGTTTATAAGGGTCCTTGGCTAGACCCAATGTGAGGTTATATATTTTCTGAGTGGGATGTTTGACATCCCATGTTGCACCGTCGGAGAGCAGCATCCAAACTCGAATCAATAACCTTCATGTAGTTGACCGGGTCGTCGTCCTCTATTCTCTTCCCAACCACGAATTTTACTTCATCATCTCCGTACCTTAGGGTGAGCGTTCCGTCATTCATGTCTACCACTGCTTGTGCGGTGGCGAGAAATGGTCTCCCTAGTATGAGGGGGACTTCGGTGTCTTCTTCCATATCGAGTATGACAAAATCTGCCGGATAGACAAATTTGTTTACCTTTACTAGGACGTTTTCGATGACACCTTGCGGGAATTTGACGGATCGATCAGCAAGTTGTATGCTCATTTTTGTAGGACTCGTTGTTCCAAGGCCGAGTCTTTTAAACATTGATGAAGGCATGAGGTTAATGCTAGCCCCAAGGTCGGCTAGTGCATTACGAACGGGGGAGTCCCCGATCGAGCAGGGAATCGTGAAGCTTCCAGGATCGATTTTCTTTTGGGGAAGTTTGTTGAGTACGAGGGCAGAGCATTCTTCGCCTAAGTTAACTAATTGCAAGGTTTCAATTTTCTTTTTATGAGTGAGGAAGTCCCTCATGAACTTAGAGTATTTGGGCATTTGGGTTAGGACATCAATAAAAGGAATATTGACATGCAATTGTTTTAATAGACTTTCGAATTTTGCGAATTGCTCATTGGTCTTTTGACGAATTAACCTACCGGTGTACGGAACTCGAGGAGCCTTGGTAGGCTCTGATGATGGAGGGGAGTTCTTCTCCTGCAGAGGCGGGGGTATAGTTTCTTTTGTCGGCGGTGGTGCTTCCGCAGGCCCCACGGTGCGGTTTCGTAACGTGATGAGATGGACTTGCGCTTTTGGGTTTGTTTCGGTATTGCTTGGTAATGCACCTTGTGGTCTCTCGGAAAAATTTTGAGCTAGTTGATTTAATTGTTTTTCTATGTTTTGAATACTAGCTTGTTGATTTCTAAAATTTGATTCTAATTGTAGAAACCTTTCCGAGTTTTTCTTTTCAGTGTCGGAGATGAGGCGAGATATAGTATCTTCAAGCCTTTCTCGTCCACCTTGTTGTTGAGTGAAATTTTGTGACTCATTTCTTGGTTGTTGAAAGTTTGTTCGTTGGGTTTGTTGGTTACTACTATTGCCGGGCTCTCTCCAACCAAGGTTAGGGTGGTTTCGCCATCCTTGGTTGTAAGTGCCCGTTGGAGGACCCGACGGCCTAGGTCTATTGTCAATGTAGCTTACCGACTCTTGTTGATCGTCTGTTTCTTTCATACAACTCCAATTTTCATGTGGCCCACCACACCCTTCACAAGCCATAACCGAGACTGTTTTTGTCATTTCCAAATTTTTTATTTTTGAAGAAAGAGCCTCGATTTGGGCTTGTAAAGAAGTGCTTTCATCAACCTTATGGGCGCCCGGGGCAATAGATTTATTGCCTCGGGGAGTGTGCCACTGAAAATTGGTTTGAGCAATTTCCTCAATTTGGTTATATATTTCATGCGGGCGGCGATTACCTAAAAGTCCCCCGGAGCTAGAGTCAAGTGTCTGCCTTGTGTGTGGCAACAACCCATTATAGAAAGTGGATACTTGTTGCCATATCGCAAGGCCGTGATGTGGACACTTTCGCAATAGCTCCTTGAACCTTTCCCAAGTTTCATATAAGGATTCCCCGTCCTCTTGCGAATATGTATTAATTTCAGTCATTAATTTAGCCGTTTTAGCTGGAGGGAAATACTTATATAGAAATTTTTGGGCTAGTTCATCCCAGGTGTTTACCGATCCAGCTGGGAGGGCATTGAGCCAAGCTTTTGCTCGGTCTTTTAGCGAGAAAGGAAACATTCGAAGGCGGATGGCGTCATTTGATGCTCCATTGATCCGAAAGGTATCACATATTTCTAAGAAATTAGTAATATGTAGATGGGGATCCTCGTCCGCAAGCCCATGGAAGGTTGCGGAGTTTTGGAGCATTTGTATCAAATGCGGCCGAAGTTCGAAGTTATTGGCTTCGACATTTGGTGCATTGATAGCGGTGCCTAAGTTACCTACGGTGGGTCGTAGATAATCCATGAGGGTACGTTGGTCCGCCATTGGAAGTGGATTCCCCGAAACTTTCTCTTGGTTCTTGGCTTTTAGTCTTTTTCTGAGAAAGCGTTCGGGTTCTTCTAGAGGTTCTTTTATGTCCTTATTAGAACTGGAGCTCATACACTACGTAGGGGTGGCGTCTGGTTCCAAGTCCTGCAATAAAAACAGAAAAGAATGCTGGTCAGAAGGTTCACCACGGCCCCGTGCTCAGTGAACACGGCCCGTGGTCGGAGTTACAGTGATTGTTTTCCAGATCCTAGTTACTGGAGAGTTGGACACGGCCCCGTGGTCAGCCTTCTGTAACTTGGAAAACTAAAACTGCCAGTAACAATGCTGGGCACGGCCCGTGCTGAGCTCTGCAGAAGCTGAAAAACTAAGAAAATCCTAAACAAATTAAAAAGAAAAATAAAAAGATGATTAGGCCGTTGATTCCTAACTTTCTTAAAATCCTTGTGTCCCCGGCAGCGGCGCCAAAAACTTGATGCGTGTGTAGTGTAACATAATTTAGATGTATATTTAAGCCCTTTTTTCACTTTTACACTTTTAGCCAAGTTTTAAATTTATAAAACACGATATTCACTAACACTAAACACACATATGGGCAAGTGCACCCATCGTGGACGTAGTATAGTGTTGGTAAGATACCGAGGTCGTCCAAGGACACAAGAGCTTTTAGTACCGGTTTATCCTCAACGTCTAATCAAATCAAAATGTTAGAAAAGGTTTTTAAACTAAGAAAATAAAAACTAACTAAATGCTGAAAAATAAAAATAAAATAAAAACAGATAGACAAGATGAATCACTTGGGTCCGACTCGTGTATTAGTATAATCTTTGATTATTTTCGCACTTTTGCACTTGTTTAAGAGATTATCTTAGTTATTGTAGTAGGCCCCTCTTTTGAAGGCGACGTTACCCTCAACCCAGTAGTTTGAGTCAGCAAGGATACAATCCTAAAGGGTTGGATTATTGGAAGATAATGAATTAAGTTATTAATGTAAATTATGATAGGCCCCGCTTTTGGCGGTGACGTTACCCTCGACTAAGTAGTCTGAGTCAGCAGGGATACAGTCCTAAATAGCCGGGTTATAGTATTAATAGTAGTTAACTTATGAGGGGGTCAAAGAGTTTGGATCCCCACCATCCAATACCTATGGGTATTGAAGGAGATCCTACTAAATTTGACCCAGGTCCCTTGCAGGACCTCTAAACGCTGAACAAGGGCAAGACCCTTACCAAACCGTTCCCTTAACCCCCGACCAGGTAGCCAACATACCTCCATATAGACCGTGGAGATATGAATGGTGAAAATCTTTTATTTTATATAGACAGTAAAATAATGCCAAGACACGACGGATAAACGATAAGGAAAGATCACATTCAACATAAGCAACTAGTTATTAAAGTCATTAATACAAAACCAAATAAAAAGTGCAAAAGATTAAAAATAAAAAGTATTATACTAAACACATGTCTGCACCAAGTGATGTAAGAGACTTAGGCAAACATGGCCTTGATTGTCAAGAACTCTTACGATCAATCTTGGATCCCGAGACGACTCACACACTCTATGATGAACAATGGATGATGGTGGTGGATGATGGTGTTATGGTGGTGGTGGGTGGTGGATGAAGTGTGAGAGAGGTGGTGTGCCAAGGGATGAGTTGCAATGAAACCAAGCACTCTTATTTATAGGCTGAACAGAAGGCTGGGCACGGCCCCGTGTCCGCTGGACACGCCCCCGTGCCTGTCTGACACTCTCTCTCTTCATTAATTGTAATTCGCAATTACAATTAATGCGACTGCTGTACTTTCGCCACGCCCCCGTGTTCGCTGGACACGGCCCCGTGGTGGGCAATAGAAGCTTCTATAGGTTTGTCTTTTCTGCTGCTTCTTGGGCACGGCCCCGTGCTGGCTGAGCACGGGGCGTGTTCAGTCTTCTGTCTTCTCTATTTTGCTTGGGAGAATGCTGTTGAGGGGTCGGGCAATCCACTTATGTTCCTTTTCTTGTATTTATGTTAGATTTAGCTGTCTTTTTGCTTCTTTTGTGAATTTGAGCTCATTTAATCCTGAAAATACAAAAGGAAGACAAAAACACTCTTTTTCCAACATTAGTACTAAAAAAGGGTTAGTTTTATGCCTCATTTGATGTAATTTATATGTTGCATTTTACACACATCAGAGCCATTTCAAGCGGAATTAACAATTGTGATTTCGCTTGAAAGTGACATGTGCCATTTTAAGCGAAATTAGCTCATTCACACCCAAACTCTATTATCCTCTCATACTACGTGCCCTGATCTAACAATTCTAGTATAAGACTCGATACAAGACGAAGTCGACAGATGTATGCACCAATAGACTCCCCCTCAAATGTTGACGAGTCTTCAGTGTCGAGTCTTCTCATCTTCAATCTTTATCAGTCTTTGGGCTTCTTTCAAATCCTCTATCCTTTTGTCAGCACCAACAGACTCCTCTTGAACAAATAATCTTTCCTTAGATGTCTTCAGACTCCCCCTTTCGATATGCTGGGATCGCAGTCTGACTTGTTAAAATCACAAAGTCCTTAGGTATCGGAACCTGGTTCTCTATTACAGAGACCTGCACATTCTCTACCTCACAATGAATTTCACAAATTTAACATTTTACAAAATTTATCTATCCAAACTTTCCTTCAAAATAAACCAGAATGATTTATCAATGATAATTTCTTAAGGCAAATATTCAAAATATTTTCTCACTTAAACACACACTCCCCCTCACCACATGCTCATCATGTTTAGCTTGGAATTTTGAAAATTAGCTCTCCAAACATCAGTTGTCGAAAATCTTTTTGAATTTTTCAAAATTTATGCTAAAACACACTGAAAATCTTTTTGGATTTTTGATAGAAAAGCAATAAATGCAGTAAAGAAATATTTACAGACAATCTTCTTGTGAGTTTGTGTAAGAGGATCATATCAGTTACTGAGACAAATCATCAACACCGTTAAGCTTTAAACATTTTATGTTCTAAATGATTCACTTAGATTGTCAGTATACTGGTCCGCTTAAATTTTCACACAAAGTTCAATTGTTTCGAGATATGATATTAATGTTTTAAGCACTTAAACTTATCCGCGTGTCCCACCTCTTGAATATACTCCCGTATCCAGATCCCAATATTCAGTGTTACAGGTGAGTATACCTAGATGATATCTGTAAGGGGTTAGATGCGTAACCGTGAGAGCTCATGTCAGAACTTCCGTTCAGCAGAGAGATGACGGCTCGACTTTTAGTATGTCCCCTTTAGAGGATCTTTTCTTCAACAGCATATGATTTAGCATTTTGCAATGTTTCATCATTTTTGTACTGAGGGCGATGCTATGTTTCAAGCAATTTGCAAAGTATTATACGGGGACTAGGCCATTGCTTCCGCAAAATCAGAAGTCCCGGGATAATACCCCAAATATCACTGAGTATAAAGACCTAGTATCTCAGAAAGAGGGACCTTTCAAACAAGATTTCGGGGTTACCCATATATCCAAGAAATGTTCCCCACGATATAAGCAAGTTTGAAATTTAGATTTATATCTCGTCACAATCTACTAAATGTGCAAAAACCTACTGGCACATCCGCCGTGACATTGTTTATCGCATTTTTTTACTTTCCATTTCTTTAGCGTGCTGTGATAGTCCACTGATGTACTATCATTTCCTCTTTTACACAACAAAACTCATTTTTGAATTTTATCAATGTTTTTTGTTTTTTAAATTTTCTAATGTTTTTGGATTTTCTGAAACTTCTTACTCCCCCTAAAATGCAAAAACATTTAAAGAAATTTGACAACAAACTATACAGAAATTGACAAACTGATGTATCAAGCTTCAAATCTCCATCCACTTGGCATAAACAATCAGAACTCCCCCTTACAACAAACTATTTTCTCAATTTGATTTCAAAACACTTAAGTTTGTTTCAATCAAAATGATTTTTCCGAAAAATAAGTTTTGTTGATTTTAAACCATTTGTAGGTTAGGGGTTCATCATATTGTTCTTTAAGCACTTGTTATGAGAATTACATCAAGTTCAACCTAATGACCTTGATGAATCACTTGTAAAACAAACCATTCAAACCTCTGTACCACTTGTAAGGCGAAATCACTTTTCGTGAATTTCTCAAGAAAAATGCCGATACCTACTCCTCACTTACCAACCTAGGAGTTCCGGCATAGTCCATTACCTGTAAAAAATTTCACAACTTTAGGATTCATTCAGAAAATCATTTTTTTTAAAAAAAATGATGCCGATTCCTGCTCCACGATTACAAACTTGGAAGCTCCGACAAGTCAGATTTTTAAGGGAAAAGAATTTCCACCCAAGTCTGACCAACCTTGGGTGATTTTAACTCTGATTCAGTTGGGTTATAAGTTGCCTTCTTTGTCGCATAAAAATCTTTAACCCCTTGAACGTTACCCTCAATCATTTTTCCAAAAATTTTCTTAACATTCCCATTGAATGCTTTCTCAACATCAAATTCATACTTTTCAGAATAGAATTGATTCGAGATTTCAACCTTACCAATTTTCTGTTTAAACTTTTCATCCTTCAATGATGGAAAATAAACATCATTCACTGAAGGCATTGAGTTCTCTTCTTTGACCTCAACTTGTGGCTCCACTGATTTTGTGGAATCAGATTCATCGCCGACTTTCTCAGAAAATTTCTTAACAGCCCACATTTGGTTGTCTTTGGCTCTCTTTTTGTTAAAATTTTTCTTTGAATACTCACCAACTTCAAAAGTTGAATTTTAAAAAATTTTAAATTTCTCAGTTGGTGGTTCATCATCGACAACTTTTTCTTTAAGTTTTTCAGAGACTCCCTGTTTTGTCTTAGTAGCTTGAGAACAGTTCTTTGCAATGTGACCAACTTCATTGCACTTGTAACAGGTTCTAGTCTCCTTTCGATGAAAAACTCCAGTTCCTTTCCTCTCAGCGAGAAACTCCTGGTTTGATTGTTTCCAGAAAGGTTTCTTCTGTTCTTCTTCAGCACTTCCTCCTGAAACAAATTTTGTGTTTGTTTTAGAAATTTTCTCATTTTTATAATTTTCAGGTGGAATATAACCAAGACCTTTCTTTTTGAAATTACCATTATGGTTTGGTTTCTTTTAAAAACCAGAACCAGAATTGTAACTCTTTTCTTGTTTAATCGCTGTTGAACTCTTGAAGTGTATTTTTTAGGTTTTTCAGTAAGATTTAAATCTTTTATTTCAGAAATATTAATTTCTGTCATTTTGAAAAACCTTTTTAATCATTTCAATTCTAACACTTCTTATTGGAAATTCTTTATCAGAATATAATTTGTCAGAATCATTCAAAGTGTATGCAACTTCAAATGTTTCCTCATTCAAATTAGATTTTGATATAAAAAACTCTTTACTATAAACCAGTTTAACCGACAGTTTTGGACTGTTAACTGACGAACTTGAACCTCCAGACTCAGACTTTGACTCAGACCCCTCATCTGTTTCCAACACCTGATCGACCACCTTTTTTATTAACTCGGACTCATGATTAGTGTCAGACGATGCGAAAGTGACGTCAATGTTTTCTGGTAATTCATCGGTTATATCAGACTTCAGTTTTATATTGACTGCCTTTTGAACTTGTTCCTCATTTGGTTTTCTGGGAGAATAACCTTCCCAGATCGGAGGCGGACACTTGTTATAGCTAACACTCGGTTTCTTACCAATGTCCTTCTTCTTTGGCTTCTCATCCTGAAATACTTCGAAACCTGCAACAGTTAGATAAATTCGATCAATAAGATAATCAGAACTAGAATAACTCTGTAATAATCGTCTGATTCTCTCATTCTCAATTTTCTCAGTCTCCAACTCTTGTTTCAGCTTGGCACATTCCTCAATGTAATGGTTTATAGCTTTTTGCTTCGTCATCATTGTAGCATTCATCATCGTCAAAGCATCGTCTCTTTCAGAATTTGTCTTTTGAAGACCAGTTATTGTTCTGTTCAAAACATTATAAGACTCCTTCACGTAGTTGAGATTAAACAATAATTGTTCCTTCATCTTCTCAAGCTCAGCCAACTTCTCGTCTTTTGTTGCACATTCTTTGCAAGATTCTAGACACTTTGAGAAAGGCTTGATGACTTCCACAATCTTTTCTACTTTACTGGTCTTCTCAACTTCAGTCACTTTCTCAGTTTCAATAATCCCCTCAGCAACAATTTTAACTTCTTTATTTTGAACAGTCTCATCTTTTTTAGTAACATTTTCAGACTTCATTTGCTTTTGTTCTTTTGCTGCTCGTCTTTCCTTCAGCTTCTCCAAGCGATCTGCAAAATAAAATTGAAAGCTTTCAGGAGATAGATGAGTTTTTGCAACATTAATATGTCTTTCTTCTTCATCATCACCACTGTCATCAGTTGGTGATTGATCAAACTCAATTGACTTGTCAGAACTATCATCTGAACTTAGTGAGCTTTCATCTGATGAGACAGACTTTTTTTCTTCATTCTTCACACTAACACCAATAGCTTTCATCCACCCGGTAAACATATCTGGTTCTTTCACACTTTTAGCAATGAAAGCTTTAAACTCCCCTTTCTCATCCACAAACATATCCCAGCTAAAACCTTTAGGTAACCTTTCATCATCTTGATTGATTAGGCATGCTTTGCTGTCGGATGAAATGTATTTATCCCAGCTAAAATTTTCAGATGGTTAGCTTGAACCCAGTTTTCAAACCTATCTTTCCATCCGTAATACTCCTCAATGCTCATTAGCTTCGGGGGTTTTTGCATTGTTCCAGTCTCATTTTCCAAATTCATGTTTTGAGCAATGGAAGCCGGAGTAGTCGGGGATGTAGCAAACGCGTTGTAAAATTCTTCACTCATGATTCTAAAATCAAGATTTCAAACACAAAACTTTTCAAGCTAAAACAATTCAAGCGGAATACTCTCTCAAGCGAAATCAAGCTTTCAAACAAAATCCCTGTTCAAGCGGAATAACTATCTCAAGCGAAAACACCAATTTCAAGCGGAATACCAGTTTGGAGCGGAATCACTGATTTCGTTTGAAACTATTCAAGCGGAATAGCCCATTGAAGCGAACGAAGGCTATTTCAAGCGGAATCAGTCAAGCGAAATAATTTTTTCAAGCGAAATCAGGATGTTTGCTCAAGCGAAATCACAACTTAGGTCCATTTTTGTACTTTTAATCCGAATTTTAGTCGGAAATTTTCAAGGGTTTGTTAAAACGTAGTTTCGCACAATATGTGAGAAAATTAGTCGATTTTAACCGTAAAAATTTGTTAATTTTGAAAAGAAGGTGTAGAAAACAGAAATTTTGAGCTGAATCGGTAAGAACTTCTCTTCCTGAGCTCTGATACCACTTGTAGGATCGTGTCGTGACCCAAACGAGTCAATCAGAAGAGCTCTTGATCTGTTTCAGAGGCGGAAACTAAGAAACAGACTTGAAAACAGCTTGAATTCACTTTAATTTGCCTTATATATTGATTTCAATCAGATTACAATCAGACGGCACTTCGGCAGCACTTCGGTACCGGAAGCATGAACAGTTACAACTGATTTCGTATGAGAGCTATATATAGAGGAGCTGATTTCGCTTGAAAGTGGCAGGAGCCATTTCAAGCGGAATTAACAGTTGTGATTTCGCTTGAAAGTGACATGTGCCATTTCAAGCGAAATTAGCTCATTCACACCCAAACTCTATTATCCTCTCATACTACGTGCCCTGATCTAACAATTCTAGTACAAGACTCGATACAAGACGAAGTCGACAGATGTATGCACCAACAGATTCATGTGATAACTGTGTCATTGTGTGATATATACACCTGAGATGTGAATTGCTATGTTAAACATAAACTGTGTAACTTCGTAAAGTGATTTATTACGAAACTGATAAGATTGTTAACCACGGTAGGGTTGTTGGACTAACGGGAACGGGTAACATTGTATACCGAGCAAACCAAGGTGAGTTCACTACTTTTTTCCAAGCATGCGTCCCGGGGAGGGACATAGGGTAAACGTTCCGGGGAGGAATGCTGGGTTAGTGGGATGTTCGTTAATACTCGCATGTCTATCACCTAAGTCCCATGCATCTACCGATCGTTGCCGGGGAGGCAATGGGATATTAGTTAATAGCGCTATTTAGGTTTGGCAACCTCACACCGTACCGGGGAGGTCGGGAGTGAACCAATGATCCCAGTCTTGACCATTGCTTTGATAAATGCAATGGGGTTTGGGCAAAACAACTTTAAGCCATCAGCGGTAAACGAGTTATTACAACATCAATCATTGAATCGTCTTATATTCATATCTGGTACCTAAAACATGTAACAAACTTTGAACTCACCAGCAACGCCTGACACACTTGTCTGCATGCTTGCAGGTCGTTAGATTTCTGATTTTGGACTTGCTATCTGGGAGTGCTGGAGTGGTCATGAATCGAGACTCTTGGATATTTGATACATTGGTTTTGGACACTTATTTTGAAACAGTGGTTTAACAATTTACTTTATGCTTCCGCTGAACGTTTTCCTTGTTTTAAACTTATGACTTGGATTTATATTATGCAATGAATCAAATGTTTTATTTAAATAATTATTATTGGTTCAATGTGATTGGTGGCTTGGATCCTGGTACGTCACACGTCCCGCGGTGAATCCCATGTGATATTTTAGGGGTGTGACAGGCTCGATCTAGCTCGAACTAACAAATAACGACAAAATTTATTACTTAAAATCCCTTAAAATGAATTTCTTCATAGCCTAAGGGCCATAATTGCCATTTAATTTAACAATATGGCTAAATATGCAAGTATAAATAGTTAATTCACTAATACTCCCTTAGTTTTTGTTTTCTAAGCGATGTGGGACAAAAAAATGAAGGATGTAAACTTTATTGAGCCAGCTCACGAGCACATGAGCCGAGCCAGGCCAAGCTCAAGCTCGGCTCGTTTACAAACCGAGCCGAGCCGGCTCGTTTACAACCGAGCCAATTTCGAGCCAAGCTTTCTTTGAGCTTTTTTCGAGCGAGCTGCGAGCCATGAGTTTTTTGAACACCCCTAATGATAATTGATGTTGAATTTGTGTTTGTGTTTGTATTGATGATATGTGGAAATTGTCATGTAAGATGAAGTGGGTTTTGTGATATGATCATACAAAATACCGAGGTCATCCAAGGACACAAGAGTTTTTAGTATCGGCTTATCGTTAACGTCTAATTTAACCAGATTTTGATAAAAAGTTTTGAAAGTTATAAAAAGATAAACAAAAAAATAAAAATAAAATATAAGGAAAAACAGATAGACAAGAAGGAATCACTTGGTTCCAACTCCTCTTTTATATATCCTTTAATGATTTCCGCACTTTGAGCATTTTAAGAGATTATCTTTAAGTTATATTAGTAGGCCCCCTTCCAGTCGACTTATTAAGAGCCACAACAAAGAATCATGGGACTTTCACGTTGCAGATATTGCGTGGGGAAATGAAACAAGGGGAGGTGTACTATTCAAATCATATATATTGACTATTTAAAGTGACAATTTAATTCATTATATTTTATCAAATATCAACATTACAAGTTTATTCTTTGTTAATTTAAATGGTTTGTATTAAAATCATTATCATCCTTACAAATCTATGCGTGTTTCGATAATATACACACAAATGTGCATGAGATTATTATGCAATATGTCAACTACTCATGTTAATACGTATCCAATATTGTAGGTTGTGCTAAACGTACTCAAATCCTATGGTTTTTACTTATTATATCATTCCCCCTACTAAATCACTCTCATAATCATTCTACTTTATCACACACAAAAGCACGGTAAATCTAAGGATAGGTTTAGCCTCACGCATAGTCCTAACGATCCCTTCGGCGTGGTGTTTGACGCCCCTATGAGCTGACGTGGCCATGGTCGCCACACTACTTACTACACATAACCTATACATACTAATATTTTAACGAGACATCATTACAAAGGTAAAATGTATATATGACTTAAGTTGTTATAGACTCATAGAAAGGGCATATTTTAACGCTAAAGCTAACATTCTTAACAACCTATTATCCATAATGACCAACGGTGCAGTTTCTAGTGGTTGGGGGGGGGGGTCCCCCGAACTTTTCACTAAGTAGTGGAGAGTATGCAGTTTTCGTATAAAAATTTTTGTATGTACGTTTTTGACCCCCGGTTTTATAGAAATTATTGGGTATATACGTTTTCAACCCCCGGTCGGAAATCTCAAGCCTCGCCGCCACTGATAATGAATAATAAGCAATGCAAAACTAGTGATTTTCCAAACGCTTGAATAATCCTACAATTAATAACAAGATTATAATTTACTGAAACAAACTAATATGCCCCTAATACAGGGGAGGATCTTAGTTGGGCCTCCAATCATCATTTTTTTCACTTCGAAGTATAAATTTTACAAAAAAAAAAATATATATGCATTAAGTCCGCCAACTTTATTTTTCTTTAAAACTTTCAGCCACAAGTATAATTATAAATATTATTAAAATGCAATTTGGCATTACCCGATTACCGTAGCGTTCGTCACATCGGATATACAATAATCTTTTTTTTTCTTTTCTTTTTTATTTTTGTTTTTTGCTTACTTTAACCCCTTAACTTTCAGTTTTTTACACTTACGTCTCTTCTGTTTCTAAAAACTTTATGAAATGTCATTTTGACCCCATCGAGTTTTAAGTGCTTATCTTTATACATGTACGTGTCAGTAGAAATTCAAGTTAGTTTACCTTCCAACGTAAATTTTGTCAAGTCAAATATAATACATTTTCGTGCATATTTTTATGTACGTTTTCAGTTGGGTTACGCTTTGACGTAAATGTTGTTTGAAAACGAGCCAGATCAAATACAATACGTTTTCATCAGACGGCATAAATTCGAGTTACTTTACGTGTCGACCCCGCCGCAATGTGGTACCATCCTTTAACTTATAAAAAAAACTATTTTCTTACGTTTCGACATAATTTTTTTAGGAAATAAGTCGGGTCAAATATAAACCGTTTTCGCGCTTATTTTTATGTACGTTTTCAGTTGGTGTATGTTTTGACATAAATTTTGTTCGAAAACGAGATAGGTCAAATAAAATACGTTTTCATAAGACTGTATATTTATGTTAGTTTACGTTTTGACGCCGCGTGGGAAGATTAAACTTAGGTGCTGTTTGTTTTTTCAGAGGCAAAACGTTTGCAGTCTGTGGACCACATCTGCAGACATCTACAGTTGAAGAGGTGGACCAAACCTCTGCAGTCTGCAAGAAGAAGACTCTTTGTTTTTTAACTTCTGCAAGCTGCTGAAATAAAATGAAATATTAATAAGCTGATTTTATTTAACTTAAAAGTGTTTTTAACATTCAAACATAAATAATAGTTATACAATACTGAAATAATATTCATAAAAAGACAATAACATTTGTTTAAATCACTGAATCCATGCTTTGCATTAACTGCTCAGCAATCTCATCACGTAACTGAGTCATATATTCCCGATCCGATGCAGTACCATGTGCTTCAACCTCGTCTTCATAAGCATCAACGTGCACTTGCCTATTATGCAACGAAACATTGGGTTGATTGTATTCTATAAACAATTCATCGCTCAAACCCTATTTTCTTATAAAATTATGTAGCGCGAAACATGCAATGGTAATGTTCCTTTGTGTAACCAAAGGAAACGGTGCCATCCTCTTCAAAATAGGGAATCCTGCTTTCAAGACACCAAAAGCACGCTCAATTATGTTCTGGAGTCTTGCATGAGCATGGTTAAATTTCTCTTTATTAGTCAATGCACGTCTTTGGCGAAAATCTGCTAGCCAATACCTCACATTACGATATGGAGCCATAAATCCCCGTATGTGTGCATACGCGGCATCACAAAGATAATACTTGTCTGTAAAGATGTACAATTAATTAGAAAAATAAACAAAGTTATACATATTTAACAAAACATAAACATACCTTGTGGTGGAAACGGGAATGGTGCATTTGGATCTGATAATGCCTCTGATAATATTCTTGCATCATGTGACCTTCCCAGCCGGCCACGACGAACGTAAAAATCATGTTGAAGTCACAAATTGCCAATACGTTTTGATAACAATCCCCTTTTCCTCTTCCTCTATATAAATCTTGTTTACTAGTAGAGACAACAACATGTATTAAAGTTCCATCGGCCTCTTGTTGGACACGATGACAAGAAGATCCAACCCTGGATGTAGTTTGGGTTGAGGTCCACTTGCATTTTCCAGTTGAAGTATTCCCGTCAAACAATTATGCACAAAGTTCTGGAAAAGGCAATGGGACTATTTTCAATGATGCAGCCTTCGGATGCCCCTAAACCCAAAGTAAAAAAAAAAGTGTTATAAATTTTTGTTTGTAGGATTATGTTTAAAAGTTATATAAATGAACATACCTTCTTAAATTCTTCCCATTCCTCGTTCGTTAAGGTAAAAGTATTTGTTTGAGCGTTGTATATGTTGCCGATTTTGTTTTTCAATTACACCCAACCTACGTATTTGGCTTTGAGATTATCATATGCATTCTTCATTTGGTTTTGAGTCAAATCCAATCCAAACTTTTCCTAAATTATTCCACTAGCCTTTATGTCACACCCCAACCGAAGGCAGAAACCTCGGGGCATGGCACTAGGCGAAACAGATTGTTCGAGAGAAATTCCATAACAACTACATTACCAGATAATTATCAATACGTCCCATACCATATCCCATCAAGCAAATTAAGTTATTACAGACAGCGATATCTCAAAAACAAAAACATGTCTCGACAACTCAAATTTCAAATAAGAATAAATTGTTTGTTTGTTTCTAGACTCTTCCTAACTTCGTTCCACATAGCAATCATCCTAGCAGAAAGCATCCTAAACACCTGTCACATACGTTAAAATACGGGTCAATACACATAGTGTAAAGGTGAGCATACAAGTTTGATATAAGATATAGAGTTAGAAAATTATCGCTGTTTATCGCATGTTTGTCGCTTTATCGCTTATCGCATCGCAATCGCATTCGCGCCTTGAATTATAGATTCTGTATATTGTTTTACGTGTGTGTTACTTATATGTTACTTGTGCATGTTTACTTTATGTTTTGTGGTGATTAATCGAAACGCAATCGCAACGCTATCGCATTGCAACTTAATCGCAAACGCTAAACACAAGTTATTTAGGATGATTGTATGTTAGATATAGTAGTTAGGATTAATTGTGTAACTAGGCCCAATCATGTCAAGTTTAACCACATACAAGTTTCAAACAGACACTAGTCGACATATAACTAGTGGAGTGCAAGAAATGCTTGAAATCTATATAGTTGTGTATGCATATTCATTCAATATACTTCATAACACAACCAAAAACAAAAATCATTCTCGTGACTATTTCTCATGTCTGTTTCTCTAGAAGATTATCTTATTCCACATTTCCATTATGTGATACAATTTCACTAACTAGAACATTGCTGAGATAAAAACTTAAGTTGATTTTTTGAAAAAAACAACAATTTTTTCAGTTCAGCCAAAATCATTCACAGCCAAAATCATTCACATCCAAAATCATTCTGGTGACTATTTCTCATGTCTGTTTCATAATTCACAGCCAAAATAAAAAAAAATTCCAGTTCAACCAAAATCATTCACAGCCAAAATCAGTTCAGACATCGAACAATTGTTTGAAAAAAAAAAACCCTTAAAACATACCTTTGTCTCGGCTGAGATGGGGTGAACGACGGTGGAGATGGGTGTCGATTGAGAAGGTTGAACGACTGGAGGGGGTGAACGACGATGGAGGGGGTGGCGGAGGTGGAGGGGCGACGAAGGTGGAGGGGGTGGCGGAAAAGTGTCGCTGGAGAAGTGAGATGGGTGCTAGGGTTTTGAGGTTTGAAAAAAATAAGTGTTCTGAAGAGTTTTGAAGAGGATGATCCAGATCTGCGAGTGAAAGACCCTTAGAAGAGGTTTTTTAATGAAATCTCTTTCAAAAAACAACCAAACTGCAGACCCCCAAAAATCTGCGTGATCTACGCTGATGCAGACATAAAAGGCCATGAAGTAATTCTTAAAAAAAAAAAAAAAAAAAAAACAAATAAACACCCCCCTAAGTCCCTAACCCTCTTCAAAACACAATACCATAATGTTTTTTCATTATATAATCATCAATTTATTTCAAGATTAGATTTAGAGAAATTGAACGCCTCCATTTACCCCTACCGTCTGAATACCTTAAGCTCCCCCTCACTCTCACATCTCCGATCACTTTTCCGGCCACTTTCTCTCTCTAAACACACTTTCTCAATTCTCTCTCTACACATTCTTCAATCTCACTCATCCATTATCCCCTACATCTCATCTTCAACCTCTCAAATCACCTACATACACACACAATTCACACAACACCTTCTATTTCAACAGCATCGTAATCATACCCGTGAGTTTGTTCCATTAATCCGTTGTTTACTCCGTATTTGATATCGTTTCGTGTTCCCTAGGGTTTTGATCCGGTTAATTTGAAGAAAAAAACGATAGTTTTGACGTAATTTCTCGTTCTAGGGTTTCGAAATTAGGCGTTTTTGTTCGTTGCGATATAATAAGATTGTTTTAGAAGATTAGGTTATTTAGCTGTATAGCTTTTGCATTGAATTGCATACAACACATTTAATCTTATTAGCTTGTTCCAGAAATTAGGTTTTGATCTGGTGATTATTAGTTTGTTCATATCTACTGGTTTCCTAGGGTTTAGTTGGTTAAGTTGAATAGTAATATCTAGTTCAGTAGAGTTAAAATACCTTAGGGCATGGCGTATCGGCCGTTCCCTCCACCGCCACAGCCTCCGCTACCGAACCACGGTTCACTTCCACCTCCGCCACTTGCTCCTCTGCCCCGACCAAGTGGAAACCAGTATGCTCAGAATTGGGGGTATCCGAATTCGAATTTTCAACAAGGTGGTTACGCGGTTCCACCTGGAAACGCTGTTGGCAATCAGCAACAGCAGTTTACGTCGTATCCGCCACCACCGCCGCCTCCAGAGTCTTCGTATCCGCCACCACCGCCTCCTTCCCAGCCTGCACCACCACCAGGACCGCCAGGACAAATGTACTTTCCGGCATCTCAATACTCCCAGCCTGTGCAACCGCCTCCACCGCCACCTTCTTCTCCACCTACTTCTTCAGTCCCGCCGCCTCCGCCAGCATCACCGCCTCCTCCTCCACCGCCTTCATCTGCCCCTGCTAGTAATCAAACTAAGGAAATCAGACAAGATGGGCATAAAAGGCCTTCTAATGATGTGGAAAGTAATAAAGGGCATCATGCGGGTCCTTCTAGACAGCATTCTAAGCCGTCTAATTTACCGCCTGTGCCAGCAAGAAAGTCGAATGGCCCTTCGGGTAGAGTTGAGACTGAAGAAGAAAGAAGGTTGCGGAAAAAGAAAGAAATGGAGAAGCAAAAGCAGGAAGAAAAACATAGGCAGCAGCTGAAGGAATCTCAAAGTAAAATCCTTCAAAAAACTCAAATGTTATCTTCAGGGAGTAAGCCACATGGTTCGATTACTGGGTCGCATATGGGCGATAGGAGGGCCACATCGTTTTTGAGTGGTGAAAGGATCGAAAATCGATTGAAGAAGCCAACTACTTTTCTTTGCAAGCTGAAGTGAGTATGTCTGTGTGCTTTATACCACTTATTATTTTAATTTGTTTTGAATATTGGTGAATTGGGCTAGGCGTCTCTTTTTTAATGAGCTTTTTCTACTCCTATTATATTTATATGATTTTGAATGCTCTTTTTCACATTCGTGCTCTCTGAAGATTTCGGGATGAGTTGCCAGATACAACAGCTCAACCAAAGCTTTTGTCTATAAGGAGAGATAAAGATAGGTATGCGTTCTTAACTTTGATTTTCTTTTTCATTGTTAGTGTTTTAGCTTCTAGTTTATCTTTCGCACATGTGTGCAAAATCATAAAGGCTTGAAACCATGTATTTGTACAGAACTCTTACCATCTGCTCATGCTGGTTGCATTATTATGTAGATATTGGAAACTAATGTTATATTATTGGTTGTTTATAATGTCTCTCTTAAACTGTCAGAAGTAGTATGTGAACCTATCAGAACTAAGAAACACAACAGTAATCACAAATAAGGCAGCATAAAAGATATCAGAACTAAGAAACACAACACTGATCACAAATAAGGCAGTATAAAAGATAAGTGATTTCGCGTCAGTACTATAGTTGTTAATAGCGGCTATAGCGACCGCTATAGCGCGCTATGTAGCCTTGCGACCAAGTGTCGCTATATGGGTCTTAGCACGAATAGTGAAGTTAGCGACGGTTATGTTTTTTTTAGTTTTCACCTCTCGTCTGGGTCATTTTTTAATACAAAATACAAAAAAAAACTGCATAATCTGCTTAAAAAAGCAGTGAATTGTGCAAAAACCGCCCCATGCGGGCCCGGGTTTTCGGAGCTGCATTCGTGTCCGCACGCACGAGTTCAATTAAATTCCAGTTCAGAAACTCATTTTTTGATGTAATATACATATAAAAATTTTCAAAAATCTTTTTCTAGTGTATCGCTATTTATAAAATAGCCGTCGTTATTTGTCGCTATTCGCTACGTAGCCTGTAGGTGCCTTGTCGCTATTTGTCGCTATTCGCTATCGACAACTATGATCAGTACTAATTATTATAAATTGTAATGCATAAAAATACTGCGTTATCGTTCTTTTGTACTTCTATTCAAGAAACCAAATTGAGCTTTATGCAAGTTTTTGCCAGCATATTCTTGTTTGTTAATAACATAAAGGAGAGGAACAGGAAACAAGAGTTGAGCAGATTAGTTTCTTAACTGATTTTACATCTTCTGCTGACTTAACTGTTCCGTTACTTCTTATTTACGCTAGCAGCAGTGTAACTACTAAATACATTATTAACTACACTGTGATTTGGCAAAATTACCCTTTTAAGTTCTAACTCAATTTGGTTATATATTTTAGATGACCTTTAACTACATCAGGCTCATTTTATGATCCTTCATGAGCATTTTTAACCTTTTGTATTATAAGTTGTAAATGACCAAGTTCATTGCATTAGTATCGACTTATTAGTTATTACTGCTACACTTGTAAAACCTTTTTGTAAGTGTTTATTTTCTTGAAGAATCACTTATAGATTTCATAACATGAAAACCCGACAATGTTCGATCTATATATTTAAAACTCACTAGTCACTGCTCACTAGATCTTATATGTAATTCACTACATTGTAATCTTGACACATTTTTTTTCTTATGGTTCGTTTTAACACTTGTGATTTGCGTTTACAACATGAAATCTTACAAATAAGTTTTGCAGAGCTGCTAAATACTCGATCACTTCACTGGAAAAGGTTCATAAGCCTCAATTGCATGTTGAGCCAGACCTTGGGATACCGCTTGACCTACTCGATCTCAGTGTATACAAGTAATAGCTCATTCCACCCATTAACCTTTCTTCTTTTGTGTACTTTAATAGACGGGTTTTTTTTTTTTTAATAAGGCTTTTTGCTCTGTTTTTTTAATAATTCTAAAATCTGTATTTTTCACCTTTTCTTAGTTTTTTCACATTTTCTCTAAAGTCTGTTTCGTATTTAGTTACTTTATTTAAAAAAAAAGGATTTTTATAGGAAAAAGGAAGTAGGAAATTAGGAAAGAAAAAAAAACAAGAAAGTAGAGTAATTAACTAAAGGGTAAAATGGGTTGCAAAAGAAAAAAAGATAAAAGATCATCAATACAGACTATCAATTATAAATGGCTGCTTATGAATATTAATGTCGTTTAACATGTGCCCTTGTAGGGCATATGTTAGAAAAATCTAGGGATGCAAACGAGCCTAGCGGCTTACGAGCTGCTTGAGATCGGTTCAAGAAAGAGCTCGAAGCGAGCTGAGCTTGAGCCTAAAATAAAGCTCGTTTATATATCAAGCTAGAGCTCAAGCCTTGTATGTAAAGCTTCCCAGGCTCGTTGAGCCTTATCTAGCCTTAAGTGTAATATTAGTTTTTTATTAACATTTAATAACATTTACCCTTAATAAACTTGTCTAGTATACGAGCCTAGCCGAGCTTATTTAAACTTGTTTACGAGCCAAGCCCAAACCAAAAAAATAAGCTTGTTTAGTAAACGAGCCCAAGCCCGAGTTTCACTTATCGAGCTTGCGAGCCTAAACGAGACTATTATTTATATTATTTTTTAATATATGCTGAGCCCTCGAGCTCTGATAAGTTAATCGAGCTCAGGCTCGGGCTCGGCTCGTTTGTACCCAGCTTTTTTTTAATTATAATCTGTTGTGTTAATTTTTACACCTTAGCGCTCCGAAGGATGAAATACATCACATTGACCCTGAAGACCGGATATTGTTGCAAGAGGATACTAGTTCAACCCCAATAAAAAAAGATGGACTTAAAAGAAAAGAACGCCCCACAGATAAAGGGATGTCTTGGTTGGTCAAAACACAATATATATCTCCTCTTAGCACTGATGCTACAAGACAGGTTAATTTAAAGATTATGTTATTAGAAGTCTTGTTTGCATATTACTAGAGGTGGCGATTTGGGATCGTTTATACACAATTGGGTCAATTTGGGTTATTTTTACTTAAAGTACACAGATGGTCCTTGTGGTTTCCCAAAATTTTGGATTTAGTCTCTAGCTTTCCAAAAGTACACGCAAAAGTACACGGATGGACCCTTGTGGTTTTCTAAAATTTTGGATTTGGTCCCTGGTTTTCCAAAAGTACACGGATGATCCCTAAGGTTTGCACTTTGTAATGCATTTAGTCCCCAACTTTTGCCAAAAGTACACAGATCACAGATGGTCCCTGTGGCTTGCACTTTGTTACGTAATTAGTCCTTAACTTGGATCTTCTGAAACCTTTTGATTTGTTGGCTGAGGACTAAATGCGTTACAAAGTGCAAACCTTAGGGATCATCCGTGTACTTTTGGAAAACTAGGGACCAAATCCAAAATTTTGAAAAACCACAGGGACTAACTGTGTACGTTACTCTTTTACTTATCTAGCGATTATGCATGAGACCATATTATTCAATTTGTTTTTATTTAGGCAACCCAAATACGTATCTGGTTTTATTTATATAAATGTCGGCCAAAACATGTTGGATAGCAAAACCCCTCTTAATTTTTTTAAAGACAACAACTTAACCTAGAACAGGTCGCATCATCAAAGGTATTTTTGTTGTTTTAAGTTTGTAAGGGCATTATCGTCATTCAGAATGTTTTCTGGCTTGAATGGGTGTAAATACGATATACGTACTTGGGTGGCCTTAAGCATATATTATCCTTGGATTCCTTGCTTTTTCAATCTTGAAATTGTCAAAAGGGTTAAGCTAAAAGGTTTAGCAAAATCTTTATTATATCTTTTAATTCTTTATCAAAAAAGACTTCAGGTTATTATTGTCAATGTAATTTTGTAATCATATTTAGCACATTATTTAAAAATGACTTTGTTTATTTGATCAAGTCATATTATTTATATTAAATTTGCAGTCTTTGACTGAAAAACAAGCGAAAGATCTAAGGGAAAAACGCGGGAACTCCATACTGGACAATCTCAATAGTAGGTATGTAATAACATAATATTCATTTTCTTCTCTATATAAAAAGTTGAAAGCTTTTTCATCATTTGACGTTTTTTTTACATCTAATGCTTTTATTTTAAATTTTAATCAGGGAAAGGAAAATTAAGGACATTAAGGCCTCATTTGAGGCTTGCAAATCACGTCCTGTTCATGCAACTAACAAAAAACTGCAACCTGTTGAGATTTTACCTCTATTCCCAGATTTTGATCGGTATTTACTTAACTTTTTCTGTTATTTTACCCTTAGTTTTTTTTATAAGATCTGGCTTTGATATTGTGATACTACAAGCAAAAACAATAATATGAATAACTTGTTTCAGCTTTCCAGGCGCATTAAATACCGATTTATTGTTTTTTATTTTATTATATCATGCAAAACTATAGATCTTCTTCTCCACAGTATGAGCTTCCACAATACCGCTTGAAGCAACTTTCATCTAGATTTCTGATCCAGTTTAGAACTTTTAGAACTTTTAAGTTTTTGAATTACAATTGAATCATCACTATTTTAGAACTTTTGGTACTAATTGGATGATTAGGGCTGCAAACGAACCAAACGTTCGGCGAACAGTTTGTGAACCGTTCGGCGGGAAGTTCGTTTGTGTTCGTTCGTTTATTAAACAAACGAACACGAACAAGAAATTTCGTTCATTTAGTTAAATGAACAAACATGAACGGAGATCGTGTTCGTTCGTTTATGTTCGTGAACGTTCGGTAACGTGTTTGTTTGTGTTCGATAGTTCATTAGTGTTTTTAGTTTTTATATCTATTTAAATACCTTCAAAATTCCGACAAATTAAATATCTAGTAAGTGTCAATGTATTATATATTCTGTTCATGAACGATTGTTTGTGTTTGTTTGTTTCCATCTGCGTTCATGAACATTAGTTTGTTCTCATTTGTGTTCATCAACGTTCGTTTTTGTTCGTTGCCTAAAATTAACAAACAAACACGAACAAGTTCATTTCCTTAACAAACGAACACGAACATAAAATCTCGTTCGATAAGTGTTCGTGAACGGTTCGCGAACACATATATTTCTTAACAAACGAACACGAACAATGTCTTGTTCGTGTTCGTTCGGTTCGTTTGCAGCCCTAGATGATATTAAACGTTATACGATAGCTTTTGTTTATATTATCCGAAGAATAGTATTATTCTAATACACAATATATTTTTTATTTTGGTTATTATATGAATTTTGCAGGTGGGATGATCAATTTGTTGTTGCAACCTTTGATGGTCCTCCGACTGTTGATTCAGAAAGCTACAATAAAATGGATAAATCTGTTAGAGACGCCCATGAATCTCAGGTATAATTGCTGTTCATATTTGCTAATATCATTTTGTGTTTTTTAGGCATACAAAATTACAAGCTTTTTTATAGGTATTCAGACCACCTATTAAAACTGCTTATCTACTTATTGCGTTTTGATATAACTAATTTGGAATAAGCAACTTTTAACTGCTTATTCAAAAGGGCGAATTGCAAGAAATAGCAATGAACTTCTAAATATGTTTCTTCGTGGTTGCCTGGTTGGTCATCAAAGTTTTTTTTGGTACCGTTAGGCTCATTGAAGTTTGTTATGTGCTCTTCTTTTATTCGTTTTTAATATTATAATAATAATTATTATGTAATTATCATTATTATTATAAACATTTATCTAAAATAATAATAATAATAATAATAATCATAATAATAATAATAATAATAATAATAATAATAATAATAATAATAATAATAATTTTAAGGGTGTTTTGGTCACTTTATTTTAATAATAATAATAATAATTTTAAAGTAAAAACAGCTTATTGCCGTATCGAATACCGCCTTAAAAGTTAAGTAGGGAACTGGAGGAGATAAGGTATTTGAAATATTAATACCTGAAAACATCAGGGTGATAGGCTTCTCGTGCTTATCCTGTACTCTTGTGTTGAGGTGTTGACTTTTGACTTTTGATTTCATTCTTCAATACAGGCTGTTATGAAAAGCTTTGTGGCAAACATCTCTGACCCAGCTAAACCGGACAAGTTTCTGGCTTACATGGTTCCTTCGGTTGGTGAGGTAATATTTTCGTTAAAAGATTTTCTTATGGTGAGGCATGACTGCGTGAGAGTAAAATGCCATTTTTTCGTCCCTGAGGTTTGGCCAGATTTGCAACTTTCGTCCAAAGGTTTGTTTTTTTTGTATCTATCTATCCAAAAGGTTTGAAATTTTGTCATTTTCATTTGGTTTGTTAACTCCATCCGTTTTTCTCCGTTAAGTCAGGGGTATATCTGTCTTTATTGTTAACTTAAAGGGCAATTCGGTCCTTTTCAGGGGTATTCGGTTTTTTACATAAAGTGAAAACAACCGAATTGCCCTTTAAGTTAGCAAAAAAGACGGAAATACCCCTGACATAACGGAGAAAAATGGGTAGAGTTAACGAGCGGATGAAAATGGCAAGATTTCAAACCTTTTGGATCCAAATGTGGAAAAATAAACTTTGGACGTAAGTCGCAAAACTGGCCAAACCTCAGGGACGAAAATGACATTTTACTCATATCATTTCAATAGCAGTCTAATTTATTTGAATTAAACCAATTTAGAGGTTTTTGCATTTTGAATACGTTTTGGTCAATAGTTGACTTGCATTTGTGGTTTATCTTATACATTGTTAGATTATTGTTTGGTTTCTCTAACACCTGCAGTGGGTTTACTAATGTTTTTTCAGCTATCAAAGGATATTTATGATGAAAATGAAGATATTTCTTACACGTGGGTTCGTGAATATCACTGGGATGTACGTTCTCGACTTTTTTTTTTTTTAAATATTTTGATTCTCAGGGTTATGTTTGCGCATAAATGCATAATGATGTGTTTATGAGTCTCTTTTTGAAAACAGGTACGGGGTGAAGATGCAGATGATCCTACAAATTTTCTTGTGGTATTTGGTGAATCAGAGGCTCGTTACATGGTAATTGAAAAAAAATATAGATAAGTGTCAATTCACTACTCTGTAGAGGTATAGACAAAAACGGGTCAAAATGGGTCAAAACGGGTAACTTTATGTATTAAGCATGATTAATATTATATCGCTACAAATACAATCTAAATTTCTTAGTAGAATGATTTAGTAGGCTGCATGCGTTAAAAAAGTAAGTTTCGACAACTTAAACTTGTTCAAACCGAAAAACAGGTAAGTGTTTGGTTTCGGTAAAAAAGGGTCTTGGGTAGGGTGACTTGAAACAGTTTTTTTTTTTTTTTTTTTTTCATTTTTCTAAAAGTAAATAATTTGTTTGTTAATTATAATAAGCTGATTTAGTAGGTTGTATTGTATGCATTATTAACAATACTTGGGGCGGCAAGCGGCATTTGACCTGTTTGACCCATTTGACCAGTTTCCATTTTATTAAACCTATTAGTTTTACTACTTTGACATGATCAAACATAAACCAAATCAACAAATTTATAATTAAATAGGTCGATATTGGCAAATGTTTTCCTGTATAGAATTACCTTTGCTAAGTTTTGTTATTTATTCAGCCTCTGCCAACAAAGCTCATGCTTAGGAAAAAACGAGCCCGAGAAGGAAAAACAACAGATGAGGTTGAACATTTCCCTGTTCCTGCAAGTATCACAGTGAGGCAAAGATCGCATGTTTCAGTTGATATGAAGGAAACCGAGGTACTTACCTTTTTCTGAATTCCTTTTACAAATATGCTACGTTCATCAAGCTTCGTGATGCCTAGGGTTGCTTAACTATCCGAGCCAAGCTCGAACTCGAGCTCAGGCTCATAGTTAAATGAGCTAGCTCGACTCAGCTTGAAAACTATTAATGAGCTGAAATTTGAGCTTGAACTTGGCTTGGATAAAGCTCGAGCTGCGATTCAACTGGCCGGCTCGTATATTTTTGAAGATTTGTATTTTTTGCACATATGGATTGCTTCTTTTAAAAATTCTTTATTTGACCCATTTGATCGTCTGTACATATGAGCCTGAGGTAGACCAGGCTCGAGATTGAGCTTGATTAACTTATGAGAGCTTGAGCTTGAGCACGGCTTGTTGAAAGTTTCTCAAGCTCGAGCTCGGCTCGTTTATTATCTATTAATAAATATATTAAATAGCAATAATATAAATAAGAGACCTGTTTAGGCTCGCGAGCTCGATAAGTGAAGCTTGGGCTCGTTTACTAAACAAGCTTATTTTTAGGTCCGGGCTTGGCTCGTAAACAAGTTTAAGTAAGCTCGGCTCGGCTCGGCTCTTTACTAGAAAACTTTAAATAAGGGGTAAATGTTATTAAATATGAATAAAACCTAATATTTCACTAAGGCTCGATGAGCCTAACGAGCTTTATTTTATGCTCAAGCTCGGCTCGGATCGTTTCGAGCTTTTTCTCGAGCAGCTCACGAGCCTCTCGGCTCGTTTGCACCCCTAGTCTTCTTTTCGAAGTTCTTTATTTGACCCGTTAAAGATAAAACACAACCCAAATCGACCAATTCTTAAGTAAATAGGTTTAAATTGGCAAATTATTACATGGGAAATTGTTGCAGAGTTATGGTGGTTTAAAGGGGAGAAATTCAAACCCTAGGCATCACGGTAGAATGGAAATTGACGATGATGTCAATCGACATCAGCATCATCATCATCATAACGACATGGATGATGGTGATATGGACCAATCAAGTGGAGCCGAGGATTATTTATCCGATTAACATCTTCAAGGGTAGTTATGGAAATTGAAAAAAAAGAAGCTAAAATAGCTCCAAAAATGGAATGAGAAAACAGAATATACAAAATCTGCAGTGTGAGGTAACTGGTAAGTCATTTTCTCACTTGTTATCGTTTTTCCCCATTTTTTACTGGTTGCGTTTTATTATAACACCCTATTATGTTGAAAACATGTAGATTATGTATTGCAAGCTTTAACATATTTCTGTACACAAGTGTTTATTTTATTTTTGAAGAATCGGGAATCTTGTTTGCTCATTCATAAAATCTGAGTTCTGTTGATTTTGAGTTAAAAAAATGTCGTGTTTGTCGAACCCTAGCGCCATATATTTTCAGAATAATAATATGATTATTAGATGGTTCAACTTGACATATGATTAATTATTTATTACACTGATGATGGTTTTACCAACTCCGTTTAGGAGACATCATGCAATCGAGCATGCTTTAAATCATAGTTGTTAAAAGCCATCGCCTCTTGCGCCTAGGCCCATTTTTTGGGCGAGGCGAGGCAGTTGCGCTTTAAGTCGAGGAAATTGCGCTTTATCTCTCCAGGTGATGGTTCAGGCGCACATTCCGGCAAGATTCCTAGATTCCGGAGAGTTTCCGGCTAAATTCCGACAAGATTCTAGCCAAGTTTCTACTTTTAATCAAGGAAAACTACTTTTCAACACTAATACACTAATATTTTGGTACTAATTAGATAATATAAAGTGTTACATAATAGACTTTGTTTTTTTAATTTGAAGAATAGTATTTTTTTTCTAATACCTAATATATTTTTAAATCTTTTTCATTATGCGCTTTATTTTTCTCAGACCCTCGCTATTTTTGCGCTTTGCGCCTAGGCCCCAGGCGGGGCCTATGCGCCTTGAGTGCGTCTAGTGACTTTAATAACTATGCTTTAAATGACTTGGTCCACTGATCGATCCAATTGACTTGTATTTTTTTAGTTAAAACCAACAAAATTCCAAAGAAATAACCTTTTGTAAATGAGCATCAAACTCCGCAAAATCCCCACCTCTTTTTAGCCGGGCGTCATGAACAACTGTGGCTTTGAGGTGATCTGATAGTTGAAAACCTTCATCGATGAAATACCAATGGTGTATACTGATCTTGACTAGGGTTTGGATGTGTCTTTGTTTCTTGTGTATTAAATAGGATACCAATAGACAAATACACACACACATACAAGACAGTTTTTGTGTGTTGCATGTACATTTTGGTGATTCAAAAACAAAAAGGTGATGCACGATGGGGATTATTCATGTACGATGGGGTCTTTAGCCAACATTGATGGAATACACTCAGATATGTGTATGCTTCGCCTAACATATTGCTATAGGCGTAATTATTCTTTGAGATGGCTATAAAGGTATAAGAAATCTGAAAAATGACTACCCCTGTGATTTTCTCGTCTTAATTTAGCAAGTGACAATGCGTGGGTTGTAATTTCAAACAAACAAGTATGTGAAGTTGCGAGAAAAACTGTGATTTGGCGTAAAACTGGTGAAAACACAGGCGATTGGGAGTCATTCATGGGGGGGCTAACTATCTTGAAGTGGTTCTTATTTTTTGATTTGGAGAGGCAAAGGCAATCTAATACGGAATGTAGATGCTTGGTTATTTTGATATGTTTTATCAAATCTCAACTCATGTGTGGAATTTGGAAGAAGTGATTTGATCATTATAAGATAAAAGATTGTTTACTTTAAGAAATAAGTGCCATAAAACATCCAATAACTTAGTAACTATAAGATTATTAGATAGTTTTCGTTAATTTTGTTTTCAATTCAACAACATTTACATAGCATTATCTTATGCCAAATAAGAATACTGTTTTTTCACATCATGTATGCTCCTTTACTATGCTTCGTTTTTTTCTTACGCGATCATCTGGCGCCAAAAATTAGTTCAGAAAAAAGAAGGGAAATTAGCCTGTAATAATTCCATCTAGACCTTATTGGCCATTAATAATCCCACCTCGGAATATTCCTCTCACTAGTCCCACCTTTCACCTATTTTTCCTACAATGGTCCCCCGTTAAAAAAACTTAACAAAGTTAAGTTTTTTTTCTAAATTGCAAACAGATTTTTTAGGGTTTTTGATCAGAACAATGATACGAGTCAATTGATGTAAAACTTACTTCGAAATGGTGCTCAAAGTGACTTGATTTTGGTTATATGAAAATTTAAACACCCGAATTGAAGCGCCGTTTTCATCGTTTGGAGCACCCTTTATTTAAACACCGAATTGATACGAGTCAAAGGCTGACGTGGCACTTTTGTCGTTTAGTGACTGTGGAGTATTATTTTCCAAAAATGGACGAGGTGGGATTATTATTGGCTATTTCCTGACTTGGTATTATTATTGGCCAATTTCAAAATGCTGGGATTATTATTTTCCAATTTGCCATAAATATTTAATAATATTTCATAGAACGTAGTGGAAATCAAAACACTTAGTTCTTTCACCTTAACTCCGCACTAACCTTATTTTGTCTTTTTTGATCTAGGTTAAATAAGACTAATTCATAATTGACTAAAATGTCATTCCTTATGATATTTGTTCTTTGCCATGTATCTTTTTATTATTCGTAATTGATAAAAACGAGCGGGACGAAAATGGCAGGATTTCAAAGTACCTTTTGGATTCAGATGCGGAAAAACAAACCTCTAGACGAAAGTCGCAGACCTCAGGGATGAAAATGGCATTTTATTCTTTTATAACAGTCAAGGATTAAAAGTGTTACGATTGAGTGAACAATAGGGGGATATAACAGTCAAACTCTCTCGGTTGTTAATAATGTAAAAGTTGAATTTTGATGTTTAGGTTAAGAAACACTCATCATACTTGATGACGGTAGAAATGTCATTGGTCGGGAGCCTTTGCTTAGATCATGTGTAGTGGTTAAGAAATATAATGCCCCTACCATGGGGCATTATCCGACACGTAGCAACCCAGTCAGCATGGGGCGTTATTGCAAAATTGGCGTAGTGGGAATAATGCCCAAATAATGCCCCTTTCAATCCTTAAACAAAAAAAAAAAAAACACAAAGTGATTTCTCATTGGTTGGTCAACACAAGTCAAAGCTCCAACAATTGCAAAATGGCGTTTTAATAATCACGCCACATTCATTTTTTTTGAAAAATAACGCCCGGTAACGCCCTGTGTAATGGCGGCCGGGGCGTTATAAGGCGTTTTTTTTTTTTGAAAAATTTTTAAAAATCACGCCCCACTACGGGTGTTCTTACTAGCAAGTACGTACAAATCTCCAGATGGTGAAGCAATCAGACAACATGGATTCTTCTATGGGTGGACCCCACTTATGATGGTAATCATCTTTTATACTTGATAATCTTATGATATTATTGATATCAAGTTTTGAGTCTTTGCGGTTTCTTCATTTTTATTATTCAGATCGGTCCATGTGGTTTACCAAAATTTTGGATTTAGTCACTAGCTTTTCAAAAGTACACAGATGGTCTTTGTAGTTTGCCCTTTGTAACGCATTAGTCCCCAGCTTTTTCGAAAAGTACATGGATGCATTTAGTCCCTAATTTGGACATGCTAAAACCTTTAGATTTGTTGGCTGGAGATTAAATGCGTTACAAAGCACAAACCACAGGGACCATCTGTGTGATTTTTGGAAAGCCAGGGAGCAAATCCAAAATTTTGGTAAACCACAGGGACCATCCGTGCACTTTACTCTTTTATCAATTTGCGTACTTATTGGTAACAAAATACATGCAGGGGTTTGTCATGGTCTCCGCACTTCTTGTTACTGCCTTGTTGCCAGTGGCGGATCTAGAAAATTCGCCAAGCCATAACGTTTTATAAATAAGCGGTAACGAAATCGAAAAAACGTCAAATTTTTCCAAAATTTACACTAATTTTACACTACCGCCGGAGCGCCAAGCCGTAGCGGAGGTTGCCCCTACTTACACTGTATGTCCGCCACTGCTTGTTGCAGTTTGTATTTGATGGGAAACCGCCTTCATTGTTCTGCCTTTTGGCTCTTCCGCTTGTAATGACTAGCATTTCGATATACCAGAAGTACCCATATCGTGTCAAAAAGAAGGAAGAGTAGAGTAAAGTAGTCTTATTACGCATTTCCATGAACCGCGGCTTATTTTTATAGGAACCGACGTATACACTTTCTGATTTACAGTTCGAGCACTTTCTGCTGTTCATATTCTTTAAGTGTCGAGACGTGCAATTCATAACATGTCTTGACATGTACAAAATGTTTTCTAACACTTAGGATTTCTTGAGGAAAATTAATAGTTGGGTGTTGTGTATGTGACATATGTTTTATAATATTAATCGCTTTCTTTATAATTTTTTATTAAACCGCCCTGAAACAACCCCCCCCCCCCCCAATATTAACCACGTAGCGGAATTCGTTTAAGAGTTTACAAACTATTGTATAATCTATAAATAGAACAAAGTTAGAAGTTTGTGGTTAATGGTTTTCCTAGGGTTCTTGAGAGCTTGAATCCTTCTTGTAAGAAAATCGTCAGTGTGTTTGGGTTTATTAGTGATTAATAGATCCTAGAAAGTTTTAGTATCGATTGTGTGTTGTTGTTCATCTGGTTTCATTACCCCACGATTGGTGTTATAGTGATTTCCGCTCACTAGAACATCATTGATCCGATTTCGTGTGTTATTTATTCGATCCAGTGAACTTGCAAAAAGATGACACAAATGTCAAATAAACCTAGAAAAATCCGTGGCTTGATCCTGAAGTGGTTTAAAAAAATCGTTTAAAAGTGGCTAAATATTATAGCATATGAAGTTATGAAGAGCACTAATTTTTTTAACAACAATTTCTAAATATTGGATATATACATCATACTTGTATTCTGCAATATTTGAACTCACAACATTTTGATTATGAAACACACCATTTACATCTACCTTACGCCCCGTTTGTGGTATGCACATATAATGTATATATGTGTGGGCGCTTGGGAGGCTAAAATGAAAGTGCACTAATTTTTACGTTATTTTACGAATTTCGTGAAAATAACGTTAAAAGAGGGAGATGGTTAATCATGCATCATGTGGTGGCGTTGATAGCCGAAAGACAAGGGAGTACATGCACTAATCAGCCTTTGTCTTAATTGCTGCTGAGTGTTATGTGTCTTATATCCAAGGCTTGATGCAAAACTACTATCGATCTGGGGGTCTCACTGGAAGCAGCCTCTCTATTCCTATGGGGTAGAGATAACGATGTCTATATCTTACCCTGCTTCTCAGACCTTACTTTAACTTTGCTATTGGTGGGATTTACTGAGTATGATGATAAACATTTACCTCTACCAGAACAAGAGCAATAATGATATAGAAGAAACTATGAGAAATAATGATATAGAAGAAACTATGAGGTTATTTATTTAAAAAAATCATGTTAATTAGAATTTTGTACAAGATATGATTTTTTGTCATAACTATGAAAGATAAGACTACACGTACATGGTTGCAAGTTCCATGCCATAAAAATGTTGGATACTTATCCAAAAATAATAATTAAACTTGAAGAACAAGCTAAAAACACGTTAAAGAGTTTCCATATAAAGTTTGGCAAAATCTTAACCAGTAAAGGTGTGTATGGTTCGGTTCGGTTTTTTTTTTTTTTTTTGTTAAACCGAAACCGTAACCGAAATATTTGGTTTTTTATTATTGAAAATCGTTTAGTTTTGGTTATTTCCAAAAAAAAAATCGGTTTTTGCATCAAGCAGTTGCAACCTTGTTATTAAGGTTCTACAATCCTTAACGATCCATGCCTTTTTGCTAGTCTATGTTTGTTTTGTAACTAGGGTGATACATGTGATTGAAAGAAGATAAATCATGTGATTGATTGAGTAGTTAGTGGCATTCAAAATGTTTGTACTTGCTAAATAGGGAGGGACATGTGATTGAATGATAGAAGATAAATCATGTGATTGAAGGAATCATATCTAATGTCATATTTCTTTTTAGTACACAAAGGAAAAACGTGAACATTATATCGTGGGTTACGGGAAGATTGTTATATAAATTCTAAATCCGGGCATCATCTCTATCTATCAACATATCTTGCTTGCTAAGAATTAAAGGTTAAAATATCATGTGGCCCAAGATAATGCGAGCTCTAATCTGTTTACTCCTTTCATGTGTAACTCAAGATCATTATATGACTCGCGCAACAAGAGTTGCAAAGATCGTGCCTAAGACTAATCATCATCAAGTTAACTACGAAGGTCTTCCGCAGGTAGCTTATGGGCTACACAAAGGCGACCCATCTCCTCCTGGTCAAGGGCATTATCATTTATATGATCCACGTCACCCACCTTGGTCTAAGACTAATCATCAGAAAGTTAATGAGCAAGGTCTTTCGCAGGTAGCTTATGGGCTAAACAAAGGCGACCCATCTCCACCCGGTGGGCGTTATCATTTATATGATCCACGCCACCCACCTTGGTCTAAGACTAATCATCATCAAGTTAATAAGCAAGGTCTTTCACAGATTGCTTATGGGCTACACAAAGGCGACCCATCTCCTCCTGGTCAAGGGCGTTATCATTTATATGATCCACGCCACCCACCTTGGTCTAAGACTGATCATCATCAAGTTAATCAAGTTAATGAACAAGGTTTACTGCATGTGGCTTATGAGCTACACAAAGGCGGCTCATCTCGGGAAACGGACCGCGGCGCAACGACTAGGACTCGTGTCGGAGGACTTTTGAGTCCTGGTCAAGGGCGTTACCATTTATATGATCCACGTCACCCATCTACCTCAAAATAATAAGATCTAAATAAAATTATGTATTAATGGTTATGCCATCTTATAAGTTTATCTGTTTGTTTATCTAAATAAACCTTTACATATTTTTTTTTAAATAGATTATAATTTATGGATTCATAAGTATATTGTGTGAAGATATTAGTGTTCGATTTTGAATAGTGAAGGTCATTAGTTGATCCCAACATACAACACTTTCAATGTTGATCATTGACTTTATAACCGCACATGGCCTTCAATTTATTAACTATACTAAAACAAAACAATATGATCATTGATTGCATAGACCCAAATTTGGCTTCTACCATCTCCTCCTTATTTCTCCTTAATTGGAGTGCCTCCTTAACTCACCCGCTAAACATTAATGAATGATATGATTTTCATTAAATTTTAATCAAGGGATCCTAAGGGCTGTTTGGTAGCCTCTTAATGATCATTCAGATGCCATCTCTTAATAGTTTAAAACCTCTGAATGAATAAGAGGTAACCTCAAGTCTGAATGGTTAAGGGGTAACCTCTGAATGGTAAATCATCACATGTCACATTCTTCTATCTTCTTATTGGTAAAATTCTTAATAGTTCTATTAAGAGGTAGCCTCTTAATGACCATTCAGATGCTACCAAATAGCCCCTAAAAGAGGATACAAATGAACCATGTGATCAAAATTAGAGACATTTTTTTTGTTTGAAAGTTCAAATTTTATTTACATACAACAATGGCCACCAGCCTACATGAACCAAATTACATCAATTCTCACTTTTAATAATTACAGAAGTACAGATATATCTCACCAAATTAGAGTTCTTGATATACAAATCCCTGTTTAAAAATAATAAATCAAAAACTAACAAACAAAAAAAGAAAAAAAAAACAAAGACCCACAACCAGTTTATAATATATGAAAAAGTGTAATCATCACTAGTTATTTTTTAAGTTTGAACCGTTACCGAACAACAATTAACAGTTAACTAGTGAGTTTCCACCCGCGCTTCGCGGCGGGTTCAAAACGTAGATAAAAATAGGCAAATCGCGATAGAACATTTTACATGACGATAAAAAAGATGCGACGACGGTATATTCGAAAGTCACAAAAAAGTTATTAGTTCAGTTCATTACGATATCAACAAAAACGAATACCTGGACGGGTTCGAAACGTAGTTAAATAACTTACTTATGACGATACGTATGAAATTCAGGAAAACATTGTTCAGAAAAAAAAAACTTAAAAGAAACGACCACAAATAAGTTAAAAGAAAAAAAAATTAAACGTTTAGGATCTAAATAGTAATTGCTATAATGTGTAAAGGGAAAAATCTAAAGTTGAGGATCTACATAGTAATTATCATAAAGTGTAAGGGAGAGAAAAGAAAACACTAAAGTTGAGCATCCAAATAGTAATTATAAAATAAAGTATAAGACAAAGCAATGCCTTATTAAACTTGAATAAACTTGAATGGGTAAACATGTTATAATCAAAGTTGAGGGGTCAAAGTGTAAAGGAAAGCTAAAGATTTTAAAATTGAGAGGTTAAACATATAATAACCAAAGGTAAAGGTTAAAGTTGTCTTGATGTGACAACTTAGCCTTTTAATATTATTTAAACTCTGAGTGACTAAAGCTAAAAAAGTAAAAAACTCACTTACCAAACTACAACAGATGAAAACAATACTATTTCACCTTCCATTTGTGAATTAATACTATATATGAATATGAATGTCATTCCTTATCATATTTGTTTCTTGCCATATGTTTTTTTTTATTATTGCTTCGTATGCTTTCTATCGAAACCCAACTTCCTATTTGATCCTTACCTTAGGACTCATTTAAAAAAAGAAGCTTTTTAATCCCTGTCATTATAATTGAACTAAGGGATGTTTGTTTAGCTCTTAATGAGGCTCTTAATGATTCAGATCTCTTACTGGTTCAGACTGTTTGTTTAGCGAGCAGATGTCTAAATGGTTCGGACAATTACCTTTGAATGTTTAAGCATTATACTAAAGGTCTTGAGAACCTCTTATGTCTGCGCTAGGGGAGTAAACAAGCCCAGAGGCTCGAGAGCTACTCGTGATCAGGGGCGGACCCACATTGGTGCTACCGGGGTCCTCGGACCCCAATCTTTTTAAAAAAAATAGTAGATTCGGTATATTAAATTGTATATGGACCCCATAAATACAATTAGGTGGACCCCATAGAAATAAAAAGAAAGCTGGTGTAGTGGTAAATCTTCCTCTTTTCCACCAAGAGGTCATGGGTTCAATCCTTGATAAGCCCATTTCTCTTTTTTTTTTTAAAAATCTAGTTCAAACCTCACTTTAACTCGACCCGAACGAGGACCGACCCGAAAATGGACCCCATTGAAATAAAATCCTGGGTCCGCCACTGCTCGTGATCGGCTCGGTTAAAAGCTCGAACGAGCCGAGCCTTAACAAGCACGAGCGCGAGCTCGAGCCTGAAATAGAGCTCGTTTTGTTATCGAGTCCGAACTCGAGCCTGAAATACAAAGTTTGTTTAGGCTCGCGATCCTAAACGAGCCCATACAAAATTTTAAGTTTTTTATATATAATATATTAATAATGATGATAACATTATTGAGCCAAGCTAGAGCCGAGCTTTGGCTCGTTTAAGCGATGTTGAAGTGAGCTCGAGCCGAGCTTTTAGCTCGTTTAAGGTGGTTCTCAAAATAGTTCGAGCCGAGCCGAGCTCGAGCTTTGGGTTTTGCTCGCGAGCCGAGCTCGAGCTCAAAGAAGTAGGCTCGAACCGAGTCGAGCTCGAGCTTCATAAAAACCTAACGAGCCGAGCTCGAGCCTGATCGAGCTCGGGCTCGGCCCGGCTCGTTTACACCCCTAGTCTGCGCCGTGCAAACCGCGCGCAGACCTTTAGGTCTGAAGACTGTTTGTTTTCTCGAAGACCTTTTATTAAAAAAGGTCTGCGAGACCACTTCTTGGTGCAGACATGGACCAATGTCTTCATGGGTCTGCAGACCTCTTCTTCACAAAACCCTAACACCTCTTCACGCCTTCTCCTCCACCCACCGTCCGCAACCACCTCTACCTCCGCCGCCCCTCCACCTCCGCCGACATCCATTAGTTGTATATTTGCTGGCACCATACAACACATGTGAAATAAAAGAATATATAAACGTAAATACATAAACCAGATTTGAAAAACACAATAAAAAAATGTTGTAATACCTCCCTTTATTTAAATGCATATGATGAATGCTAAACACATGTCTTCACATTTTAAGCACATGCACAGATGACTTTGGCACAAATTGTAGCATTATACAGAAGAACAACGTAAATTCATCGATGAATACAAAGTGATATATGTTCACAGTGATATAAAGATATACAATTCATAATCACTGGAGTGCGAAAGGGGCGATAAAGATCATAGACCTACTTCCATAAATTTGCTTACCAGATTCATTACTATGATTGTAGAGAGATTCAAATTTAATTCTGAATTTTTGTTAATTTAATTCTAAATCGGTTGATTATTTTGTTAATTTAATTCTGAATTTTGTTTATAATTGTTAGTTTGTTTGTTTGTTTGATTAGTTGTTCAACTTGATGAATCGGTTGATTAAAACTGTTTGATTAGAATTTTGTTTATAATTGTTAGTTTGTTTGTTTGATTTGTTTGCAGAAGTAAAAAAACAAACAGTCTTCTTCTTGCAGATTGCAGACAATTTGGTCCAGCACTTCTGCTACAGATGTCTGCAGATGTGGTCCGCAGACTCGAGACGTTTTACCTCAGAAAAAACAAACAGCACCTAAGTTTAAATGATTAAGACCTCTAATCTGAATTGCTTAGATATTTGTCTCTGAACGATTAAGGGGCTGTTTGGCAACATCTGAATCAATAAGTGCTGAATGAATAAGAGGTCTAAATGGGTAAGAGGGTCTGAACCAGTAAGTGCTGAACCAATAAAATGCTATTTAGTTGCACATCTGAATGATGTGTAAAATGACATTTTTACCCCTGAACAAAACAAAATACCCAACAGGCTTTAAAACCAAAGTTGTTCTCTGTCTCTCTCACTTCCCCATCTTCAAACTCTCTGCTTCTCTCTCTCTAAAAACTCTCTGCTTCTCTCTCTAAAAAGATCAAACTCTCAGCTTCTCTTACTCTCTCTCTAATGCAAGAACCCAGGCTCAAGCTCTCTGCTTCTCTCTCTAAAAAGCGGCGGCTGTGGAGCTCCGATTGAGGGGGAGGGCGGCGGCTGTGGAGGTCCGGTGTGGAGGACAGTGACGTGGAGGTGTGGAGTGGAGGTGGCCAGATGTGTGGAGGAGATGGAGGGAGGATGCGGTGGAGGTCCGGTGTGGAGGAGGGAGGTGGCAGGAGGTGTGGAGGAGGGCAACGACGGTGGAGGTCCGGTGTGGAGGGGGTGGCAGGAGGTGTGGAGTGGAGGTGGCAGGAGGTGTGGAGGAGATGAAGGACGAAGGATATGCAGGAGGTGTTAGGGCACAAGGGTAATAAACACCATTCAGATCTCAAAAGGTGTTGAACCATTCAGATCTGAATGGTTTCATTCAGATGTTGTTATTTGCTGAACCAAACACCTCCATGTCTGAGCGATTCAGAGCCAAGTGTCACGGGGTTACTTTTCGATCCCCGTGTGGCGTCCCCAAGTCCCCGAGGACAAGCCAATCCATCTCGCTTCTTTGTGTGGGTCACTGGTTTCGTCCTGCCTTGGACTCATCAGGAGAGCGGCGCCAGCTCTCGACCAGTGGTGCGTTCGTCGTTTGCACGACTAGGCACGTACACCTCTTCATTGACACTGACTCCGTCCCCCGATAAAGTCCAGGGCTAGCCAGTAACCCAAGCGTTCAAGCACAACCCACAGCATTGCGATCTTCAAACATTTGGCCCGTGACACTTTCCCACCACCATTTCATGCACGTCCTCGTGCATGCTCGCCGTCCCATACCAGCTCGCATACTTGACAATGCATGATCCCCTTATGTTGAGCATGATTCACTTTGGGAGGGTAGGACACCCGGAAGCATAGCAACAATGATCTTCTGTCGTGCTAGTTCAATATAGTACGTCAGTTTTGGTTTTAAGTGGCGCTGACGTCTGCCGCATCGGATTAGGTGCCGATGATTCACCTTGTTTCAGGAATACGGGAACCTGAATAATTGTAGCAGCTTTCACAAAACTTCCTTTTTACGGCGCTGCTAGGACCGTATATTTTTGAACATAACACGGAGGGCTTCACTGCAACTATACTTGAGCGGCTCTCACGATCCCATACTCGCGGAGTACAAAGACCTTTGCCGAAGCAAACCCATATTTGGTCTTCTCCCACCACCATTGCGCAACCATACTCTAAATGTTAAGCTCATTTGGTTAAGAGTCACGTTCCAACATATCCGAGAATCGTTCTGCTCTGATACCACGTTGTCACAGGGTTACTTTTCGACCCCCGTGTGGCGTCCCCAAGTCCCCGAGGACAAGCCAATCCATCCCGCTTCTTTGTGTGGGTCACTGGTTTCGTCCTGCCTTGGACTCATCAGGAGAGCGGCGCCAGCTCTTGACCAGTGGTGCGTTCGTCGTTTGCACGACTAGGCACGTACACCTCTTCATTGACACTGACTCCGTCCCCCGATAAAGTCCAAGACTAGCCAGTAACCCAAGCGTTCAAGCACAACCCACAGCATTGCGATCTTCAAACATTTGGCCCGTGACACAAGCCTCTTAATGGCTCCATTCAGACCCAAACAAACAGCCCCTAAGTATTATACTGGCTCTTAATGGTTCAGACCTCTTACTGGTTCAGCACTTAATGATTCAGACCTCGTACTGGTTCAGCACTTAACCATTTAGAAGTTGTCAAACAGCCCCTAACAATCTTTACCTTTTTTTTTAATTTGAAGATATATTAAAGGGTCATGCATAGTAATGTTATGACCCCGAGATCTATGGACGTAGTTTTTAAAAGGCTTAGTTTTGCTATTCAAAAAGGGGTAGCAGCGTAGCTTGTAGCCCGTTCACCAACTATCTCGATGTAAATTATTAAACTTGAGTGAATTTGTAAACAAGTCTTCATTAAAAACCTTTCGCATCTCATCACCCATGTCTATTCCTATTCAGTTAAATAATATTTCATTTAGAGTAAACTGCCATTTTGGTCTCTGAGGTTTGGTTAGTTTTACCACTTTAGTCCAAATTTGAAACTTTTTGCATCTGGGTCCCTGTAGTTTCATTTTCATTGCCATTTTAGTCCAAAAACGAAATCTTAAAAAAAAACCTACTATTTTGTCCTTTTCTAAAGGGCATTTTGGTCATTTTGCACAACTACCCACCCCCACCCCACAACCCCCTCTCCTTTTTCCTTTTTCCCCTTTTGCCTTCTTCATCTCTTTCCCTCAACTTATCACAATAAACCCTAGCACACACCCTCACTCCCTTCTCTCTCTTTGCTCATCGGTCACCGGAGCCGGCGGCGCCGATCATCGGCCGATACACCCACACACCCCACCCCGCCTGCATCCTCTCTAAAATACACACACCCGTTCGAAATTCGCTACTATCCGGTGAGCCGCTTCTTTCCACAATGGCTTTAGCAACCCTTGTTACATCAGAATTAGCTGTTCCAACAGGAACCCACATCTTGATTTCAAAACCTTTTTGTAGCTCAACACTGTTGAAGATCAACTGGGCAAGTGTTGTTTTGCCATTGCCACCCATTCCCCAAATAAAAACGATTGGTGGGCCACCCTCACTTGCTATCTTCCTTAAAAGATAATCTTTTTCACCATCTCTACCATAAATCCTGGACGGGTCAGCGTAAAAAAAGGGTAAAGTTTTCAGATTGAGTCCCAACAAGAGCAGCTTCTGCATCATTTTGGTTATACGGAACTGAAACAAACTGAAATGTCTTTTTTCTTGTATCAATGGGGACTAATGTTTGATTTATGTTTCAAATTTGGATAGCTACTTTTCTAAGAGGGGTCATTCGATTAGATCAAAAGCACGGGAAAACAAAGGCTAAATACATCTTATTGCGTAGATTAGACCTTGATGTGTTGCCGTTGGATGTGCTGCCGTTGGATGTGCTCCAGTCGGTCAACGCGTCGTCAATATCGTAGGTAGGATGTAAGTTTAAGATCTTTCAGCCAGGCTTTGATGTTTTTATCTTCAATCTGTTTCTTTTCTGCATCATGGAGAAGATAATTTGGTGGTGGGGCTCATGATGGTGGCTCTGTAGAAGTGGTGGTGGTGGTGATGATCTGCAAATAGAGAGAGAGACAGGGTTTTTTTTGTGGTGATATGCAGATAGAGAGGAGAGAAGAGGGAGAGACAGGTTTTTTTTTTAAATGAACATTTTGCCCATGAAGAAAGGACAAAATAGCAGGGTTTTTTTTTAAATCTGACCTGATTTCGTTTTTGGACTAAAATGGCAATAAAAATGAAACCACAGGGACCCAGATGCAAAAAGTTTCAAATTTGGACTAAAGTGGCAAAACTGACCAAACCTCAGTGGCCAAAATGGCAGTTTACTCTTTCATTACCAGATGCAAAAAGTTTCAAATTTGGACTAAAGTGGCAAAACTGATCAAACCTCAGGGACCAAAATGGCAGTTTACTCTTTCATTTATTTTACTATGCTTTTCTTCTTTCATTCAAAAAAAATATAGTGAAAAAACAGGGAGTAAATAGTGAATCCCTGTATTTAGGTAACTCTTTATCTTCCTCTTTAAATTACAGGAATGAGTTCCGAGGTATGAGGATGAGGATGAAGACCCTGATGTGGAGTGAAAAAGAACTTTTTTTTTTGTATTTTCCTAAACATTAGGGACGAGGATGGGGATAGGAACCAAATGGGAATAACTAATAACTAATAACCACATGGTTGCTATAGGATTTCAGTATACTAAAACTTTGTTTTGATAGGAACGAAGTTTTGTAAGTATTTCTGGTACATAAAGGGGGGGGGGCGCATTTAGAAAATATTTCTTATAATTTGCTGTAGCGGGTGCTATTTATATGTTGAAACATCCAAAAATGATAAAGGTGACTTTCAGAAGGGTTACATCAGTACGTCATCAAAATGTCACATTACTCATCGCAAAAAAAAAAAAAAAACCGCAAACGTAAGCGTGGAATGTATTGGCCTCTTTGAAACCTCCCACTTATAAATCCTTATTGGTTTAGAATCATTCCAAGTTTTCTTTTACAACTTCAAGACTCATAAATGATGTGCTGCAATACCTTGGGAAAAAAAAGAAGATATATGGAACCAACCCCCCCCCCCCCCAAAACACCCCAAGGGCCGGCCCTGGAGAGGGGTGAAGTGGGCGACTGGCCAGATGGACCGATTCATCCTATATATAGGGGGGGGGGCGCATTTAGAAAATATTTCTTATAATTTACTGTAGCGGGTGCTATTTATATGTTGAAACATCCAAAAATGATAAAGGTGACTTTCAGAAGGGTTACATCAGTACGTCATCAAAATGTCACATTACTCATCGCAAAAAAAAAAAAAAAAAAAAAACCGCAAACGTAAGCGTGGAATGCATTGGCCTCTTTGAAACCTCCCACTTATAAATCCTTATCGGTTTAGAATCATTCCAAGTTTTCTTTTACAACTTCAAGACTCATAAATGATGTGCTGCAATACCTTGGGAAAAAAAAAAAGAAGATATATGGAAACCCCCCCCCCCCAAAACACCCCAAGGGCCGGCCCTGGAGAGGGGTGAAGTGGGCGACTGGCCAGATGGACCGATTCATCCTATATATATATATATATATATATAGTTGTTTTAGATAAAAGAGTTAAATGTCATTTTAGTCCCTGTGGTGGTTTGGATCATTTTACCAGTTTAGTTGAAATGTTTCATTTTTCACCTGTGAGTCCAAAAAGGTTTCACCATTGCCATTTTAGTCTACTGGGTTAACTTCATCCATTTTTTCTGTCAACGAGAAGGGCAATTCGGTCATTTTATATGTAATTCTGTTAACTAGAAGGGAAATTTGGCCATATAAAATGACCGAATTGCCCTTCTCGTTAACAGAAATAATGGATTAAGTTAATCCGGTGGACTAAAATGGCAATTGTGAACCTTTTTGGACCCACAGACAAAAAATGTAACATTTGGACTAAACTGACAAAATGACCCAAAAGATAGGGACTAAAATGACATTTAACTCTAGATAAAAATACTATATTATTATTAAGTTTAAAACCCAATTTTGTTTGTTAAACCCAACAACCCATTAACATTTGATATAGTTTAGCCCACTGAATATTTAAACCCATTTGGCCATTAACCAAGTACCCAACTATACCCATTAACTTGAAAGCTATGTTTTTTATTTTCAGTTTTTTCATACATGTGTGATGAACTTAGGATGTTTTAATTTTGATTTCTGATCTTGACTTTTTTAGTAAGACTTTGTTCACTAGGCACTAATCATTGTAGAGTTCATATTGGATTTGTAGATATTATTGATTAAATTATTAAAGTCATTCCTTGTAGAAATATGCCCCCTAAATAGTTAGGTTTGGCTTAGCTTTTTGAAACAACTTATTCATCTATTGGCTTTTTAAAAAACCTAAGCTCCAAAATGATGTTTGGCAATGAGGGTGTATGTAAGGGGAAAAAGCCAATAAGTCACTTCATACTGACTTTTCCAAAAAGCTAATAAGTCAATAATTTGTTTCAAAAAGCTTAGCCAAACATGCCCTTATCTGGTAGTAAAAAAATGTAAAATGAGGAAAATAGAGGAAGAGAAAATAAAGTCAAGTCGGGGATATACACAAGTTTTTTTTTAAACAACCAGTTCTAATGCTAATATTGTTGCTACCGTGGATGAAGATTATGTTAATGCTAGTGTGGATTAAGATGATGTTAGATGGTAATACGAATGAAGATAATGTTGATGCTAATGTTAATCCTATTGATATTTCTTTTTCTTGAACTTTGGATGGACTTAATCCTAACATGATCAATATTTTGGTAGAGAAAATCAATTACTTTTTTGTATTGACGAGACTTTGGGTATGTTTGGCAAAAGTAGCTGGTGGCTGGAAACTGGTAGTTATAGCTGATAGCTAGTAGCTGTAGCTTTTTAGATATATTTGGTGTTTGACAAAGTAGCTAGAGCTTTTAATAAAATGTATAAAATGACCAAAATGAATATAACTAGAAATTTGAAAAGTTTGTGCATTAAAAAGTTCATTATCTTTAATGGTTAAAATAGTCATTTTTTCCCTAAAAGCTTGTATCTCCTTCTAAACGCTACCAGTAGGAGCGTTCAACCAAAAGCTTCAAGCTCCTTCAACCAAACAAGACTTTTTATTAAGAGTTTTTTCTTAAAAGCTTAAAGATAGAAGCTCTCGTAAAAACTTCATACCAAACATACCCTTTAAATGAACAAAAAGTTTTATTTTCATCTGAGGAGAATATTAAAGTCAATTACTTTTTATGTATTGTTGGTCAAGAGATTGTCTCTTGAAACAAGATTCGAACAATATCAACAATACATAAAACTAGTTGGTTTTTTGTTTTTGTTTTTTTTTTTTTGAATTTGAAGGAACTTGATGAAAAAGATCTTAAGTCGTGCTGTTATCTTCTTCAAGATGCATTTCAAGATGCATTGAAGTAGTATAAAGAAGAATCAAATATCGATGCTAATCAACTTTATATAAAACTGAACTTGTTTGAAACATTTTTACTTGGTGAAATTATCAGCCCTTTTGATGTTTTATACCATATGCATGAATTGCATATAGAGTCTAGTTGACTAATCCGGTAACACAATGGAATTAGCAGAAATAAGCTTTTCAAAATTGAAGTTGTTAAAGTCCTACTTACGATCCACAATTTCCCAAGAAAAACTTAATAGGTTATTGAGAACCATGTATAAGAGAGCATGAACTATAAAGAGTTGATTGACAACTTTGCTTCGAAATATGTTAGGAGAGCCTCATGTTTAAGTAATTGAATTAGATCATTTTGCTACAATACGTTTGTTTTGTTTATTATTATTATTATAACACGCAGACCAGGCGTAGTGGTAAGGGTAAATAATGCCCCCACCTTGGGCGTTTTCCGCCATGTGGCAGTCCAGTCAGCAAGGGGCATTATTGGGCGTTTTTCTAAAATTGGTGTAGTGGGGATGTGGGTATTATGTTAAAAGTGGTTTAAAGAATTAAATAAAAAAAACTAACCAAAAAAGAGGGATTCGCTAAGAAAAAGAGGGATATATATGATTGGCCATTGACTTTCCATTTGAGCGTGTTTTAAATCACGCTAGAGGGGATTTCTTGCGAAAAAACGCCCAAACACGCCCACGGGGGTGGGGTGCTTGGCGTGATGGGGCGTGTTTGGCTGTAGAAAACGCCGGACACCGCCCACAACGGGTGGTCTCATCATCGTATTATTGACTTTTTATATATACGAGCTATTGAGTTTATATCATAACCATTTCCTAATAGGAGGCCAAAGTCGGGTGGCACCGGTACTACGGGTCGGACCCCACAACATAAAAATACAAAAGCAACTAGAAAAACAGATTATTAAACAAATGATGTATTAAAGCCTACGAAATCCTATTAACACTCAGGTGAACAATCTAAACAACTATACACACGCTTATACATGGCGGTTCTACTAGCATATTAACCGCAAAATCTAAGCAAACTCGAGTAATAGAATAGATCCGGTTAAACGAATAATTAGATAAGAGAAAAACATCATTATCTACCTTGAACAAGACCACTGAACACCTGACTATTTCCAGCAAGAGTAGCTTCCCATTCCACAGATGACAAAAGAATATGTGAAAGTGTAATAACCACTTGTTTCATGTCGGGTCTCAATATCGGGTCATCCTCCACACATTGCTTTGCCAGCATGGCCATCTACACATCAGTCAAATTATGAAAATCAAAATTAAAGAATTAAAGATGTATATATATAGAGAGAGAAAGTATAATGTACTTCACGGTTTAGCGTACATTAACGTACGCGACGAAATAGATAACATGCGTGATTACAGTTTTGATCAACTTAACGTGCGTGATTATCAAAAAAAAACTGATCCCATGCGTTATTATTTTGATCCCATGCGTGATTATAAAAAAAACTGATCCCATGCGTTATTATCTGTTCCCATGCGTTATTATCTGTTCCATGCGTGATTATAGCCCTGATCTGACGGTTACCATTGTCGCGTACGTGAAGTATGATAAGGGCTTTTGTATGTTAACCGCCCCCTATATATATATATATATATATATAGAGAGAGAGAGAGAGAGAGAAAGTATAATGTACTTCACGCCTTAACGTACATTAACGTACTTCACGAAATATATAACATGCGTAATTATTTTTTTGACCAAAATAACGTGCGTGATTTTGGATCCCATGCGTGATTATGTGGTCCCATGCGTGATTATATGTTCCATGCAAGATTATACCCCTGATCCAACGGTTACCATTGTCTCCTACGTGAAGTATGATAAGCCGTGAAGTATGTTAACCTTTCTATATATATATTTCGTTATATTTTACTTAATGAGGGAAATCTACAAGTTGATTATTAATTTTATTTGAAAAATAAAAGATTCTTCAATTTTTGATTTTATACCAAAGCTGAACGGGTCAAAACAGGTCATTTTTAGTAGAGTAAAGTACACGGATGGTACCTACAGGCTACAGTTTACCAAAATTTTGGATTTAGTCCCTAGCTTTTCAAAAGTACAAGGATGGTCCCTGTGTTTGCACATCTTAACACATTTAGTCCTCAGCCAACAAATCTAAAAGTTTTTACACAGGTTCAAGTTAAGGACTAAATGTGTTACAAAGTGCAAACCACGGGGACCATCAATGTATTTTTGGAAAAAGTTGGAGACTAAATGCTTTGCAATGTGTAAATCACAAGGACCATCCGTGTACTCTAGAAAGCTAGGAACCAAATCCAAAATTTTGGTAAACCGCAGGGACCATCGGTATACTTTACTTTTTTAATAATAATTGTCACATGTGATTACAAAAATTATACTACAAATCTATAGTTTAGTAAAAAAAATTAGAAGGTTTTATACCTAAAAACAACGCTTGGCAACTTTTGGCATGTTCGACCCATTTCCTTTTTAGCTATTTTATTTTACATGTTTGATATAAAACAAAACATAAATCAACCCAGGGTGGGGTTCTAGAGTGAACACTAGTGATTCTGGCCATTGATCTACGCACATGTATGGCCAGGATCTCATCATCAAATCGTAAAATACACTAGTGTATTTCAACATCAAATCCTGGCCATTGATCTACACACGTGTATGGCCAGGATTAGTTCACTCAGTTCGCAAGCTACACTAGTGTTCACTCTTGAACCTAATCCTATCCAATCAACCCATTCATAAGTAAATGGGCCGAAACTCCCTCCCACCTGTACTCATTACCCATCGGATTCACGGGTCTATCCACAAGTATCAAGCATACCCGTTTCTTGCCAGATGTAACCAGCTAATCATGCTTTTGTAAACGATAAGACAATGCTCAAAAGATAAATCGAAATAACACCTTGAAAACACAGTCGTGAGGATATAAATCCATCAAATTTGGGTCGATGTGATCTTTTAAGCTTGATGTACTGATTGACTCAGAAGCGTTTTTAAGAAGTGCCATCATCTGCAATTTTTCCACAAAAGAATAACAAATTTGTGAAATTCATGTACTTTTGGTAATTGACAAATTTGACCCTCCAAACTTTTCTACTTGATAACTTGACACCTCATTTTTTTGAATTACTTTTACGACTTTACACTGCAACGACCGACACATTATTATACTTTTTTTTTATCTATGCCTAAACATGTTAATGCCTAAATTACTTTTACGACAATTGCTATATAAATTACTTTTAAGACTTTACACCGCAACGAACGAGACATGCTCTTTTTTTATCTATGTCTCGTGACGTTAATGTCACGAACATAACATAACGTGCGTAAAAAAGTAAAAAATCGCGTAATCACGTGCGGGCACCACACGTTAATGTCATCATCGTACAGTGTAACCGCAATGTTTATATAGGTTACACTGAGTTCGATCGGATACGTCGAAACACGCGTTTTCATGTGGTTAACGCATCACATATCGTGCCGCTAGCTATAAACAACTAAGGCGTCGTCGCCGCCGCAACGCGCTACCTATGGCAACAATCTAGTGTTCAAGAAAACGCATATATGAAAAAGATATAGAAAAAAAATTAATTTACAAATTAGAAGTAGACTTACAACAGATGCCAAAGTCCGTCTTTCAGAATTCTTTGTTACACCAGCTTCGGTTCGTATTATGGCATCTTTTCCTGATATTATCTCAAAAAGAATAACACCAAAGGCGTATACATCACTCTTAGCTGTCGCTAAACCATCCCTAAGGTATCTGTAACAATATATATAGTCATCAGTAACAAGTCAGTTAAGTAATTTAATAAATTCCTATAGAGGCAACACTTTCGGCTCGTTTATTGAAATGGACCGTGTGTTTATGTAAAAAAGCAACATAATGATTTTATATTGATTTGTAGCTGTATCACAATTTGATGATCAACCAATTAAAAAATGCTTCTATTTCGCATAAAATAAGATCATAGGTGTAGTAAAAATATAGGAGTAAAATGCACGGATAGTCCCTGTGGTTTGGTGAAATTTCACCTTTAGTCCCCAACTTTTCAAAATCACACTTTTAGTCCCTGTGGTTTGACAAGTAGTTACTCGGATAGTCCCCAAAGCGGATGAAGGCTACTCGGATAGTCCTTGTGGTTTACTCGGATAGTCCCTGTGGTTTGACAAGTTGTTACTCGGATAGTCCTTGTCATTTCACACCCACTTAACCAGAAAAAGCAACCTCCATCCGCTTTGGGGACTATCCAAGTAACAACTTGTCAAACCACAGGGACTAAGAGTGTAATTTTGAAAAGTTAGGGACTAAAGGTGAAATTTCACCAAACCACATGGACTATCCGTGCATTTTACTCAAAAAATAGGGACTGGCTTAAAGTATGTTGTTATTATGTGTATTTAATGGATTATGTCTTTGACAAGTTAAACGAAATATAAAATAAATTGGCCAAAAGAGGAAACAGATCAAGTGGGTCAAAGTTACCCAAAATTATTTATAGAGTAAAGTACACGGATGGTCCTTATGGTTTATCGAAATTTTGGATTTGGTCCCTAGCTTTCCAAAAGTACACCAAATAGTCCTTGTGGTTTGTACTGTGTAAGTTGTAACGCATTTAATCCCCAGCCAACAAACCTAAAGGTTTTAGCATGTCCAAGTTAGGGACTAAATGTGTTACAAAGTGCAAACCACAGGGACCAACCATGTACTTATGCAAAAAAAAAAAAAAAAAAAAACTAGGGATTAAATGCGTTACAAAGTGCAAACCACAGGGGACCAACCATGTACTTATGCAAAAAGTTGGGGATTAAATGCGTTACAAAGTGCAAACCACAGAGACTATCTGCATACTTTTGGAAAGCTAGGAACCAAATCCAAAATTTTGGTAAACCACAGGGACCATTCGTATACTTTACTCTTATTTATACGGGACCCAAACTCATATGAATAAACTTACTCTGGAGCTAAGTAACCGTAAGTTCCCACCACTCTTGTCACGGAAGCTTCACCGTCATTGCTTCTTCCAACAAGTTTTGCCAACCCGAAGTCCGATATCTAATATAATTCAAAAATAATCACATATATGAAAATGTAACATTTGGGAACTCAAATGTTAAATTTTAGACAATGATGCTAGCTAGATCAAGTACCTTGGCTTTGAAGGCATCATCAAGTAAAATATTGCTTGTTTTGACATCACGATGTACATAATGAGGTTTTGTATGTTCATGTATATATTCCAATCCCCTTGCGGTGTCGAGCGCAATTTGAACCCTCATGATCCAAGAAAGTGTTGTATGACCTAGAGTGAAGTCAAATTTAAGAGTTAAATGCCATTTTAGTCCCTGTGGTTTGGGTCATTTTGCCAGTTTAGTCCAAAGGTTTCATTTTTAACCTGTGGGTCCAAAAAGATTTCACAGTTGCCATTTTAGTCCACTGGGTTAACTTCATCTATTTTTTCTGTTAACAAGAAGGCCAATTCGGTAATTTTGTATGTAATTCTCTTAACTAAAAGGGCAATTCAGCCCTATAAAATGACCGAATTGGTCTTCTCGTTAACAGAAAAAACAGGTTGAGTTAACCCAGTGGACTAAAATGGCAACGGTGAAACCTTTTTGGACCCACAGGTTAAAAATGAAACCTTTGGACTAAACTGGCAAAGTGGCCCAAACCACAGGGACTAAAATGGCATTTAACTCCAAATTTAATTAATAAAGTTTTTATTATTTACAAAATTGAATTAAATTTTGTAAGAGGTTCTATGCATTAAAACATCTAGGGTTGTAAACGAACCGAACGAACACGAACAAATCGTTCATTAAGGAATGAACATGTTCATGAACGGTTCACGAACGCTTACCGAATGAGATTTCTTGTTTGTGTTTGTTCATTAAGAAAATGAACACGTTCATGAACGAACTGTTGACGAACACTTGTCAAACGTGAACGTAAAAGAATGCAAACGAACACAGACAAATGTTCATGAACATAAATAAACACAAATGAATGTTTCAGAAACAAGAAAAAAGATTACGAAGAATCCACCAAAAAATAAATAAATAAGTACTTACTGTAACTATCAGAACATAATTGATATAATTATCATAAAAATTATTAACACACAAATTAACAGGTTTGTCAAGCTTTAACACAGACTGAAATTGAAATGCTCAAACGAAGAATGTTGAGGTGTATAGTATAACTATGGTTTTTAAAACTAAAACCAATAAAAAATAATACAAAACAAAAAAAAAAAACATTTAATTGAACGAACATAAATGAACACATTACCGAACGTTCACGAACATAAACGAACGCAGCCTCTGTTCATGTTTGTTTGTTTAACTTATCGAACGGGAGTTCTTTTTTGTGTTTGTTCATTTACTAAACGAACGAACATAAACGAACTTCCCGCCTAATGGTTCATGAAATTTTCGCTAAACGTTCGATTCGTCTACAGCCCTATGTCTAACAAATTTGGCCAACTTCCTTTTTAGCTAATATATATTCTATCTTATCCATTTGAATCTAAAGAAAATAGTATAAGTTATAACAAGGAAATTCCAATTCATATTATTGAATAACACTGTCTATCTTAAGGTAAAAAAGAAAAGAGTTAAATGCCATTTTAGTCCCTGTGGTTTGGGTCATTTGCCAGTTTAATCCAAATGTTTGAAACGTTGCCATTTTAGTTCAAATAGTTTCAAAAGTTGCCTTTTTAGTCCACTGAGTTAACTTCATCCATTTTTTTTGTTAACTAGAAGGGCAATTCGGTCATTTTTTATGTAATTCTATTAACTAGAAGGGCAATTCGGCCATATAAAATGACCGAATTGCCCTTCTCGTTAACAGAAAAAATGGAAGAAGTTAACCTAGTGCACTAAAATGGGAACGTTTGAAACTATTTCGACTAAAATGGCAACGTTTCAAACCTTTGGACTAAACTGGCAAAATGGCCCAAACCACAGGGACTAGAATGGCATTTAACTCAAAAGAAAATTACCTTTGTTTTGAGGATCATGCAGGTGACTCTTAAGGGAACCTTTTTGAGCGTATTCATAAATGAGGAACAGCTCATCATCCGTAGCAGCATAACCAATCAGTTCTACCTTGTAATAAGAAAACCAGACAAACGTCAATCTTTGAAAAAAAAAAGAATAAAGGTGGCAATTTTGACCCATTTACTTAAAAAGACGGGTCGTAACTCGTACGGGTAATGCTTTATCACCAACTAATCAAATGGGTAAATCTAAAACTTATTAAAAAATGTAAGAGGTTAAATGCGTAAAGTACACGAATGGTCCCTGTGGTTTACCAAAATTTTGGATTTGGTCTCTAGCTTTCCAAAAGTACACGGATGGTCCCTGTGGTTTGCACTTTGTAACGCATTTAGTCCCCATCCAACAAATCTAAAAGGTTTTAGCATGCCCAATTTAGGGACTAAATGCGTTACAAAGTGCAAACCACAGGGACCATCCATGTACTTTCGGAAAAAGCTAGGGACTAAATGCGTTACAAAGTGCAAACCATAGGGACCATCCATGTACTTTTGGAAAAAGCCAAGGACACTAAATGCGTTACAAAGTGCAAACCATAGGGACCATCCATGTACTTTTGGAAAAAGCCAAGGACACTAAATACGTTACAAAGTGCAAACCACAGGGACCATCTGTGTACTTTTGGAAAGCTATGGACCAAATCCGAAATTTGGTAAACCACAAGGTCCATCAGTGTACTTTACTCTAATAAGTACCATCGCCTTACCAAATTTGTATGATGAACCTTGCACAAAACTTTCATTTCAGCCATGAACTCCTTAGTTTTTGTATCGGTCATTCTTTTGATAGCAACTTCCTATAGTTATGTAAAAACAAAGTTGTGACTAAGGGGTAGTTTGGGAAATTTGGAACATGAAGGCAAAAAATAACAATGCCAACCTGATCACGAAGTAACCCGTAGTACACAACACCGTATGTTCCATGTCCAAGAAGATTCGATTCAGAGAAGCAATCCGTAGCTGTATATAATTCTTCATATAAAAAGACAACAGGCTTTTCAATGTCAAACACACCGGTCCCGATAACTGCAAGAATAAGACAAAATCACTATAACAGTTATATGTAAACATCATATAATTGTCTAATGACAAAATCACTATACCAAATTTGGTCCCTAGCTTTTTAAAAGTACATGGATGGTCCCTGTGATTGACCAAAATTTTGGATTTGGTCCCTAGCTTTCCAAAAGTACACGGATGGTCCCTATAGTTTGCACTTTGCAACACATTTAGTCCCTAGCCAACAACTGTAAAGGTCTTAGCATGTCCAAGTTAGGAACTAAATGTGTTACAAAGTGCAAACCACAGGGACCATCTGTGTACTTTTGGAAAGCTAGGGACCAAATCCAAAATTTTGGTAAACCACAGGAACCATCCGCGTACTTTACTCTATAATTGTCTAATGACAAAATCACTGTAGCAGTTTTATACCAAAATCTGGCCAAAACATGTCTAATGACCAAATTGCCCTTATATATTTTAAAAAGGAGTGAATTTCAAGGATTGTCCTTTATCTTTATACCCATTTTCAGGCGCTGTCCTTTATGTTCAAAATTGACGAGTTTTGTCCTTTATGTTTTCATATCATACACGTTTTGTCCTTTAGGCCTAACCCAGTTAGTTTTTTCAGTTAAATTTGGTCATGTGCTTTGCACATGAGGGCATTTTTGTCAATTCAAAGGTTGCAGAAGCTTTGAGCTGTAAATCTGCCGTTGAACTTACCTTTGAATTGACAAAAATGCCTTTATGTGCAAAGCACATGACCAAATTTAACTGAAAAAACTAACTGGGTTAAGCCTAAAGGACAAAACGTGTATGATATGAAAACATAAAGGACAAAACTCTTCAATTTTGAACATAAAGGACAAAACTCTTCAATTTTGAACATAAAGGACAGCGCCTGAAAATAGGTATAAAGATAAAGGACAATCCTTGAAATTCACTCTTTAAAAAGGCAATAAAATAATACCATTGTAAAAAGCTACCAATAAATAAAGATAGTCAAAAGAAGTTTGAATTTTCAACCTTTTGGAATACTCGTATGACGGCCACTAGATTCCCCGATATTTTCTCTCCAATTATCCGATTCACTGCTGAATTTTCTTGAACTAAAACAAAAGCTCGTTGCCCTTAAGACACGAAACTTATGAGAAACTTTTTCAACTTCTGGATCCTTTGCATGACTCCGTGGGGAATCATCAAAGCAAACCGATGATCTTGAACAGATAAAAAAACCTACGACTGCTACGATTAGTGACAAACAAACCCCCAAGCTTCCTATGATCCATAGGTATGGTACACGAGCCTTATACTTGTCTTGATTTACTGCACAGGAGAACAATATTGTTTATTGTCGTATCGTAAAATCTGTACGACGGATTATATTGTGTAATAGCATGACAGAAAAAGACTTAACATAACAATTATGTATGATTAACCTCTTATATTTTAAACTTAGAGTAAAATGCCATTTTCGTCCTTGGGGGGGGGGGGGGGAATATTCCACGGTCCTCCCAACCGCCAAGGTGATCCCACCTCGCAGACCGCCACCCAGCAAGCCTGGGTCTGGGGGTAAATCCGCTACCGTAGGGACATTGGGAACGAGCAAGACTCGAACCCGCCACCTCCGGGTTAGAATGCGGGCTGGTGGACATTGGGCTGACACCCAATGGTTCATTTTCGTCCTTGGGGTTTGACCAGTTTTGCGACTTTCATCCAAAGGTTTGTGTTTCCGCATCTGGATCCAAAAGGTTTGAAATCTTGCCAGTTTCACCCGGTTCGTTAACTCCATCCATTTTTCTCTGTTAATTCAAGGGTATTACCGTCGTTTTTGTTAACTTAAAGGGCAATACGGTCTTTTTCACTTTATGTAAAAAGACCCAATACCCCTGAAAAAGACTGAATTGCCCTTTAAGTCAACAAAAAAAGACGAAAATACCCCTGACTTAACGGAGAAAAATGGATGGAGTTAACAAGCTGGATGAAAATGGCAAGATTTCGAACCTATTGGATCCAGATGCGGAAAAACAAACCTTTGGACGAAAGTCACAAAACTAGCCAAACCTGGCATTTTACTCTTAAATTTAATATAAATATTTTTAAAATGTTATATTTACTTAGTTACGTAATCAACTTATTAATAACAATTACAAATAAAGAATCAAAAAAATTTAAAACTATATTCAATATTGTACTCATTTTATAGATCTCAATGAGATTGTTTCAATAATACATGTCATAAATTAATATTTACCTTTTGTATTGCATATTTAATAAAATATGTGAATTATAAAAACTCGGTGTAACATGGCGCATAGGGATAAATCAATGTATTCATGGCTTAACATGACAATATGCAAACGTCTTCTATTTCTACTAGAGTCGACAAAATTTATAACAGGTAAACAATACAAACCTACGTTACAATATTACCTGCAACGTCGGTAACAAACAGCGGAGCTGGAGCTGGAGCTGGAGCTGGAGTGATGTTCTCTACAGGATACGGCTCACCGGGAACTACAACAAGATTGATGCTAAATTAGATCCCGACACTGAATCAGAATACAAGCTTGTGCACATTAAAACTAAACTACCTTCCTCAGTCAGACCTAGTCCCGGTGGCGGAACCAGAACGATTTAGTTAGGGGGTCATCATAAGCTTATATTCTATACCAGTTCAAATTAGGGAGTCCATCTCTAAGTTTGTTCTTTAAAAACTCAAAATTTATAAATAAAAATTCAAAAAGTTCCGATGATCGGAGGCTCAACGGACCCTCTTGACCCCCTCTGGTTCCGCCCCTGATACCTACAATCTCAAATTCAAAGCATATAAAGCTAAAACAAACATGTAATCCAACAAATACCAGAATTCAAAGGTATGTAATAAACCCGGCCAACGGTAACATTATCGGAATCACTGATCCCATTAACAACCTCAATACTATCCATACTAACACCAAACCGACTCGCCAACAACTCGACACTATCCCCATCCTCCATCACATAACTCATCAAATAATTCCACAACCCACTCGAACAACCACAAAGCAACCGCAACGACACCACCGCCCCGATACGCGCCGATCGCGTAAAATTCCCCAAATACCCTAACCCTCCGTACGCATCCACCACCATACCGTACAGATCCTCACCGTTCTCTCTCACAGTATACGTCGTACTCGTCAAATACACATTACTAGTATTCGTATTAGTATTGTTAACAACAACTAGTGGTGAACGCGCACACGAACAATTCTTCTTAACGAACACGTTACCGTTACCGTCAACTGTGAGGGCTTCCGGTGACACATCGAACATGCTCATGAGTACAGTTAGGGTTTGGTTTGGTGTGGGTTTGAAAGCGATAAACGCAGTGCATTCACGAGATGTTTCAGTGCAATTTAAGGGTGTAGAGTGTGAATTAGAGTATGAATCGCATAACTGCGAAATGTATAGGATCGTTAGGAGTGAATTTAGGAAGTGAAAGGGTTTTTGAAGCGTGAAATTCATTGATGAGGATGAATGTTGAAGAGGATGAATGAAGATGAGCAAGTGTTTGTTGTTGAATGTGGAGAGTGGAGAGTGGAGTGACAGAAAAAGAGATGTAGCTTTCTTTAGGTATGTGTTGTTGATGTTGTTTTGTTTGTTTCACTTTTTTGTTTTTTTTTTTTTTAACGAGTAACAAATAATATAAGAAAATGTGAATGAGGTGGTTGTGGTGGAGTGGTAAGAGGAGGTTTGGTGTTTTAACTGATTCAGGTTTGATTCTTGCCATCCTTATTATTTATTAGTTTCTGGTACATGTTGATGATGGGAAACTAGGTGGAGATCGTTGGTTTGTTCGTTGAACTGAGCGGATTTTACCTCACGACATTATCGTGTCTTCGGGCGGGTGTTCATGGACTTCGGTCCTAGGTGAGGGTTTTCCCCGGTTCGGAGGCGAATGTATCCTGATATGATGAATTTCGTCAATAGCTCATTTGGAGGATTTGTTGGCCAATTAATATATATATACAATATATATAGAGGAAGGTTTTAACGAGAACGCTAAATATTGTGAGAACGAATGGAAAAAATGCGAGAACTTGGTCAAAAATCATTTAATTTCGAAATTTTTTTACACTTATCATTATTATTCGAATACAATGTTAGGAATTAAATTTACACGTTTAAATTTACATATATTCGTAAATATTAAAAAATTATACATGTGTAAGTTTTCTCATTTACAAATGTGTAAATTTGTTGTATTTAATAAATTTACACATGTGTAAAATTTTAAGAAGAGTCATTTTGAAAGGATAAAAGAATTATTTGATATTGTAGATTTTTTTTTTTTGATGTTGTATTTTAATTATATTGAAGATTGTATTAAGAAAATGGTTTTGATTGGTTTTCTGACTTTCTCATTCGTTCTCACTGTTTGGCTCACAATATTTAGCGTTCTCAATATAATTCTTCCCTCTATATATACATATATATATACACACACATATGAGGTTCCTATAATAACAAGACTTTTTTGTGATAAATGTGAGGATGCATAGGAATTAACATGTAGACATCACTTTTTGACTGAAGCATGATGTTTTGGGTTGTTTTGACAAGAAAAACACTAAACATAACATTTTAAGACACAATGCAATGAAATCTAGGCAAACATAACATTTTAAGATACAATACAATGAAATCTAGCCATGAAATTTAAGACACAACTAAAATTCACTGCTTACACTTAAAATACACTACTTAACGTTCTTGACATTGTGTTTTAAGTTTTAAGCCTATAATTTATTGCATTATGTATTAAATTGTTATCTTTGATGTTTTCCTTGCCAAAACAACCGAAAACATCATGCATTAGTCCAAAACATAATGCATACATATCAATTACTATGTATTCTCACACTTTTCATGAAAAATATCTTTTTTAGATAAACCTAAACCTATATATATGGAATCACAACAAGAATAATCTTGGGCACGAGAAAAATCTCAGAATGTATATATACAATTATTTTTCACCATTATTTTTCATTTTTTTCATTCTACACCATTTTTTTTTTATTTTTTTACCACCTACCCAAACTCCCTCTAGTTAACCTCTTTGAGCCTAAACCTTTTCATTTCTTAACCCAAAACCATCACCTTTTTACCCATCTAAACCTTTTTATTTTTAACCCTTTATTTTAGTAACAACGTTCGGTTTTCTAATAACTTTTCCTTATCGAAATATATATATATAGGGAGAAGATCATGCGAGAACCACCTCTTATTGTGAGAACCGCGGGAACCAATGTGAACACACCCAAAATGCCTAAAAATAACTAAAAATCACACAAAAACATTTTTTTAATATTTTTTATATAAAAATCGCTACTTTTCGAAGCCAAAAAAGAAATTTTTTTTGGCCACTAAAAGTAGCGATTTGAGCATAAAAAATATTAAAAAAAAATTTTAGATTTATTTTTTTAGGTTTTTTGGGGGTTTAGTTTTTAGCATTTTAGCTTGGGGGGGGGGGTTAGGTTTTTGGGGGGTGGGGGAGGGGGGTTTAGGTTTTTTTTTTTTTTTTTTTTTGGGGGGGGGGGGGTAGGTTTTTTTAGATTTTTTTAGCTATTTTAGGTTGTGTTCACATTGGTTCTCAAGGTTCTCACAATAAGGGTGGTTCTCGCATGAGCCCCTCCCTATATATATATATATATATATATATATATATATAGGACAATGCTAGATAGAAAACCCTAAAAATTTGAGAAAACCCTAGAAAACCCAACCTCCCGACCTTTTTTTTTTTTGAAAAAAATAACACATGTAATATACATGTTTTTAAGAGTTTTGAGCCAAAAAAGCGCCGAGTGGATGTTTTTAAAAAAAAAATAAACAAGTTTCAGCAACTTTATCACTAACATGTGTTAGACAAAAAAGTGCTGAAACTTGCTTATTTTTTTAAAAAAAACCACTCGGCGCTTTTTTGATTTTTTTGGCTCAAAACTCTTAAAAACATGTATATTACATGTGTTATTTTTTTCAAAAAAAAAAGTCGGGAGGTTGGGTTTTCTAGGGTTTTCTCAAATTTTTAGGGTTTTCTACCTAGCCCTACCCTATATATATATATTGATGAAACCAAACAAACAAACAAGTTCATCAAAAATAACTTTGTTTGAAACAAGTGGTTCATCAAAATAAAATAAAAATGTGAAAAATAAAAAAGTTTTTCAAAAAACCGACGTTTGTTACGCCTTTCGCCCTTTTACTAACCACTAACCCAACCACCCACCTTTAGCCCAAGCCTAACCCTTCACCCAAAAAGTCCTCTTGATATTTACAAAGGTATATAGTTAAAAAGGAGGAGGATTGATCGCTTGGCAAGCTTATGGTAGGAGTAAATTCCATGCCGCTCTCGAGTGATTCACTAAAAATACACCTTCGGCCAAGTGTTGAGTGATTCCCCCGTGAGGTATGTGAACTTGTATATAAATGCAATTTTAAAAAGGTATGTTATGCCCTAATAAATAATTTATCTTATGAAACGTTTTTAATAAATCATGACGAATAGGATTGTAAATAAATAAAAATAAAACCTAAATAATCTTGGAATTCCCGACACTCTATGACAAGCCCAAAAACCTTCTCTTCTACCCATTCCATTTGGGAATGAATAAAGCCACATTATAAAGAGTTTTGCTTGAGGACAAGCAAAGATTCAAGTGTTGGGGTATTTGATGTGCACAAAATGCAACATATAAATTACATCAATTATGGCTTAAAACTAACCCTTTTTAGTACTAATGTTGGAAAAAGTGTGCTTTTATCTTCCTTTTGTATTTTCAGGATTAAATGAGCTCAAAATAACAAAAGAAGCAAAAAATCAGCAAAATCTAATATAACTACAAGAAAAGGAACAAAAGTGATATGCCCGACCTCGCGACAGCATCTTCCCAAGCAAAACAAAGAAAACAGAAGACTGAACACGCCCCGTGCTCAGCGAGCACGGGGCCGTGCCCAAGAAGCAGCAGAAAGGACAAACTCATAGAAGCTTCTACTGCCCACCACGGGGCCGTGCCCAGCGGACACGGGAGCGTGGTCAACTTGCTGCAGGCGCATTTATTGTAATTGCGAATTACAATTAATGAAGAGAGAGTGTGTCAGATGGACACGGGGCCGTGCCCGAGCTTCTGTTCAGCCTATAAATATGAGTGTTTGGAGCTCTTGCAACTCATCCCTTGGCACACCACATCTCTCACACTTCACCTACCACCCACCACCATCACAACACCATCATCCACCACCATCATCCATTGTCCATCATAGAGTGTGTGAGTCGTCTCGGGATCCAAGATTGATCGTAAGAGTTCTTGACAATCAAAGGCCATGTTTGCCTAAGTCTCTTACATCACTTGGTGAAGACAAGTGTTTAGTGTAATACTTTTTATTTTTAATCTTTTGCACTTTTTAATTGGTTTTGTATTAATGACTTTAATTACCAGTTTCTTATGTTGAAGGTGATTCTTCCTTATCGTTTGTCCGTTGTGTCTTGGCATTATTTTACTGTCTATATAAAATAAAAGATTTTCACCATTCATATCTCCACGGTCTATATGGAGGTATGTTGGCTACCTGGTCGGGGGTTAAGGGAACAGTTTGGTAAGAGTCTTGCCATTGTTCAGTGTATAGATCCTGCAAAGGACATGGGTCAAATTTAGTAGAACCTCCTTCAATACCCAAAGGTATTGGATGGCGGGGGTCCAAACTCTTTGATCCCCTCATAAGTTAAACTACTATTAAAACTTTAACCCGGCTACTTAGGACTGTATCCCTGCTGACTCAGACTACTTAGCCGAAGGTAACGTCGCCTTCAAAAGAGGGGCCTACCACATTATGCATTAATAACTTAATTAATTATCTTTCAATAATCCGACCCTTTAGGATTGTATCCTTGCTGACTCAAACTACTGGGTTTGGGTAACGTCACCTTCAAAAGAGGGGCCTACTACAATAACTAAGATAATCTCTTAAACAAGTGCAAAAGTGCGAAAATAATCAAAGGTTACACTACACACGAGTCGGATCCAAGTGATTCACCTTGTCTATCTGTTTTTCTTTTATTTTATTTTTCAGCATGTTAGTTAGTTTTATTTTCTTAGTTTAAAAACCTTTTTCTAACATTTTGATTTGATTAGACGTTGAGGATAAACCGGTATTTAAAGCTCTTGTGTCCTTGGACGACCTTGGTATCTTACCAACACTATACGACGTCCACGATGGGTGCACTTGCCCATATGTGTGTTTAGTGTTAGTAAATATCGTGTTTTATAAATTTAAAACTTGGCTAAAAAGTGTAAAAGGGCTTAAAATATATACCTAATATATATCGCACTTCACACGCATCAATAAATAAGAAATTGGTAAACCTTATAAGTTTGATCAAAATTTTAAATTTTGTCTTGACATTAATGTTTATGTGTTGTAAATTGTTTGAAGTTAATGTTCCGTTCAATAAGTCAACGCTATTGACTGGGTTTTGACCCATAAGAGGTAATTCATTTATTTAGATTAAATGACATATTTTGCGGAATGATTTATAATGTTTTTTTATAAAGCTATAAAATAAATATTATAATAAACCTAATCAAATTGAGTTTTATATTATGGACTTTTGTTAATGGGCTGAAAGAAAGACAAGAGGAAAGGATGTGGGCTTGTGGCCTATAAGATTTTAGTTTTAACCTAATCCTTTGCTATATAAGCTTAAACATAGGTTAAGACAAAAGTTACTTGTGTTGGTGCATAGTCTGTGACAGCAGCTTAGATTTGGTCTTTGGATATCTTGTAATTAGTAAAACGATAAACAGTTAGCGGGTTTAGCTTTGTATTAGTGAGATTATAGAGTTTGGGCTAAACAAAACCCATATTGGGTCTAGGGGGACGAATTGGGCCTTTCCCATGTAACAAACCCTAGCCTAATGTTGCAACCTTGTGTTATATAAACAAGGCTTGGCTTTAGGGTTTAGGTTAATCAGCCAAAACAGATTTTAGAGAGAATTCGTGAGAGTGCTTAGGGCTTGGACGAATTTGGTTGTTAGGGTTTAGATTGATTGTAATTCTTTGTGATTGATAATCAATAGAAACCCGGTTTGAAAGTGAATTGCTGATTTCTGTTCCTACACGTTTTCTGCTATACTCTGATCAAGAGGATTCCGCACTCTTGATTAGATTGACAATTCTGTGAAAGATCCATACATCAAGGGGACCAACAATTGTTAATTTTCTAGCATAATTAACAATTTCGCAGCAAATTTAACATCTACACTGGTTGATCAACGATTTTGTGACCTAGCAACTCGGTGACCGGCGAAATTAAATCCAAAGGTGACTTTGGTAACCGTATAATTGTCCTCAGTGACATTATTACGGTGATCGGCAAAATTAACAGTCGTCGTAATAGCGAACTTGATCAGGCTAGCGAAATTAACCAGCAAAATTAAGAAACTGACCAGCGAAATTAACTGATTCACCAACGAAATTAACAGAGAAATTAAAACCAGCAAATTTAAAAGTGGTGGAATATTTTCTGGGAAACGTAAGAAAAAATTCACGTTTTTGCAAATAGAAATCGATCCGTAGCTCATTTGACAAAACCGTCTGCACCGTCGAATTCCTTGGATTTTTAGGACAAAAAAAAAAACTCTGGAAAATCCCGAATTCGGTTTTTGACGTTATATATCATTGGATTCGTCTTTTCGAGACGATTCTAACGGTGTAATTTGGTAACCACTGTTTTCGGAGATATTTTGTACGGTTTTCTCAGTCTGCATCGTTTAAAATGTCGAACATGACCAATTTGAATGCACCTAAGATGATGAAGGTGGAGAATTATCTTACATGGAAGGACAACTTCCAATCCTTCATTGAATCTCAGGATGCACGCATGTGGATCTGTATTGTAGATGGGTACACAAACCCAACACACGACTTTGAGGACAGACCACGTAGAACAGACTATGTGAACATACAAGAGGATGATAAAAAGATGTATGAGGCTGAAAAGAGAGCCTTGTCTGCAATAAAGATGTCCTTACCTGATAGCATCAAGCATACCTTCAAGAAGTACACAAATTCAAAGGATATGTGGGATGCATTACAAAAGCGATATCAGGGAAATAAGAGTACCACTCAGGCATTTATGGCAGAGATAGTGCAAGTTGATGAGGTTGAAACTACTGTGAGTGATGATGAATCTCACGTGGAGAATGCTGAAGTAAAAGTGGATGCAGAAGTAGAGAAAGAGAGTGAAGCTGAACAGGTTGTTGCTGATGAAACTACAGAAGTTCACAAGGAAGAGGTACAATCTAATTTGTGTTTAAGATGTCGTGAATTACAGGGTGAGGTTGACAGGTTGTTAACACAAAACCAAAGTCTGGTAAGCGAGATGTCTAGCATAAAAGAGTCAAACTTCTTTGCTAAAAGAAACGAATCTTTATACTTGAAGAAGATAAGAGGTTATGAAAGTGAGATTGAATCTTTAACCTGCACACTAAACGAAAAACTTTAAGTCATAGACTTAGCTCATGACATGATGGCTGAGAAAACAAAAGAGGTTTCTGAAAAATGCAAAGAGTTGTCAGATGCACAACTAAAAATTGTTGAACTTGAAAAGAAATTAGGTCAATTCAGAGACTCTACTTTTGTTATGAAGCACATGATGGGTGGGTTAAAGAAGAGTAATGACAAAACTAGTTTGGGCTTCCAGGGCTTTAATGAAGTCCAACCTCCTCTTAGTCATGACTCATGACTATTCTTTCCTGCCTGATGAAGATGAGCTAACAGACTTTATTTCAACTGCACCAAGTAGTTTCGCATCCACATCAAGTCAAAGTGAGGGGTCTGAGAGTGATGATGCTAAGAAAAACAATAACATGGAACATTTGAAAAAGCAAAATTCACCTCCTAAGAGCAAAAATCAAACTTTTGTTAAAAAGATTAATTTTGTTCAAGGTAGTGATATGAAAAATGAAACCACTGTTATTGAAAAAGAATCAAATGTGGAGTTTGCTAAAAATAAAAACAAAGAAATATCTGAATCCAAGCAAACTGAACCAAATTCTTCCAAGGCATCATCATTATCTGATAAGGGATCTACCTCAGAGACTCCAGCTAAGAAGTCTTTGAAAAGGAGATCGTGCTTCAGGTGTCACATCAAAGGACATGTAGCTAGCTGTTGTCCAACAAAAAAAGTGAAGCACAAATTAGTGAAAAACAGAGAGGGAAATCACCAGAGAAGAAAGGTGATAGTGAGAAGAAAGGCTCAAATTCTCCAAAGCAATCTGCTCCTAAGCAACCAGAGAATGTTGATGTTGGTGTAGATAGGGCTGAAAAAGTAACTCCACAAGTTCCTCGTTTTCAAAGAAATCAACCAAGATTTCAGCCTAGATCTCCACCAGGCAAATTTGAGAGACCTAGAAGCAGTTCACCAAGAATGAACAATTATAATTCTAATAATTTCAGAAGTCAAAGTCAATATCAAAATCGATACCAAAATAATGGTGGTCGAACTTTTTATAACAATGGCTTTAGAAATTACAACCATAATGCTTCTTGGAATCAAAATTCAAGGTTTCAAAATCAAAATTTCCAAAGGTCAAATAGTCCAAACGTATACAGGAACCCTCAGTACCTGAGACCTTATGGAAATCAAAATCAAATTCCATCAACAGGTCTAAGATCCAAGACTCCTGTTAGGAGTAATGGATATTAGATGGATGTTCAAGTGGTTGGTGAATTTGGACGACCCAAGACCATTAAGGCTTGGGTCCCCCAATCTAACTAATTTCTTAGTTGGTGTGTGCAGGAGCTGCTAAGGAGGATTGTAACACCCTGCTTTTTCATACTTTCCATAATTAGAAAGCTCGCCTTGTAATGCTATTTTTGGAAATCTTGTATTATTGTAGTCTTCTTTTCGTTGTAAAATCCGAGACTTGGTGTAACAACTCGAATTTTTGTGTCCAATGATGTGTTAACACGTGTCATTTGATTACACGTGGCATCTACAATAAATAAAGGGCTAATTTTGACAAACCTTGAAAGTATGCAAATTCGAGGGTTATAAATGTCAACAAGGGTAAATATGTTGTATAGTAATCCTAAATAACGCTTGTACCTTCAAACGAATAAATCATAGATCGTACGGAAGCGAAACGCGGAAGAAAGTGAGAGATTACGAGCTACAGGGGTTAACTGTGTCAACATGTTTAATATTACCTCTGAGTGACCCTTTAACGTTCCCAAAGCTTCGTAACAGTATTATACGCTCACTAGAATATACTGTATAAATTCCGCGAAGTTCCGTTTTTAAAACGAAAGAGTTATACTCGAATTCGTATGAGAAGGGTTAAAAGCGTCAACAGTGAAAGTTAAGGCTTTCCAAATTAATTAATAAACTAACCGGGGACTTAATAATGCGAGTAAATAACACGAGGCCCCTATCGGTAAATAACCGAGGGCCAAACCGCAAAGTTACCCCTTCAAACCCGAAAGGTCAGGTAAATCATTACGAAAGATTTCGTTATTAATTACCAGGATTTCGTAATCATTTCAAAAGATTTTAAAAATCTGAAAAACAGGCCCCACGCGACCCGCATTACATTTGTGGTTAAGTTGAGGCGGGCCGCGAGCCTCCTCTTTTACTCGCCTGGTATTTAAATCCCAGGCGGCCCGCATTAGAAACGCATGGAACTCCCATGCGGGCCGCATTAGACGCCCAGATGCAGAAAGTTGTAACTACTTGCCTTTTGGAGCATTTGAACGACCAAACATCAATCAATGAGGCATGGGTGCCCCCTACTCGACCCATACACCTTAGGGACACCTGCCCATGATCCATGATCAAATGTAGGCTGAGTTGTGATGATCTTGAGGTCCTTTGAGCACTATAAATAGCAATGTTGAGGTTACAACATTCACACAACTCAAACACTTCCATCTGATCATTCCAAGAGCTCCCTAGCATTCTCTTCTGTTCCATAATCAAGATACAACTTCTGTAAGTCGTTCACAACCATTTTGGTCATACATTTCCATAGTTTTAGCCTATAAACACAACCGTCGTAACTAACGGTTGTCATTACAATAACTCAGTGATGGTTCAGTCTTATGACGAATCAAAAGTGGTTATAAGTTGGTATCAATAAGGGTAATAAACCCCTAAAAGGGTTCCCCCTGATCACCACTCTAACTATGTCAAATATCGAGTCAAACGTGCGGTTAAAAAGTCAACAGAAAGCTATTTTAGCGATTTATGCATAATCTGTAATGTATATGCTATGGAACTTGTTTTGACAATCATAAAACATGATAATAAGTATATAAACTTGTTTGCGCTCGTTTGAATCGACCATTTGCTATATTGACCCGGTTCGGAGCCGAATGTCGCAAAAGTTTGACTTTTGTTTTGACTTCAGTTCTGACCCGTTTTAGTGAGGTATAGATATACCTTAGGACTCTTTTAGGACCAGGTCACATGTCGGTATAAACCTCTGTGATCGGTTCATGAGTTATCCGAGTCTTTTGCGCATTTCCGTCATTCGCCTAAAAGTTGACCGTAACGGCCTTTATAAAATAAAACGAGTATTTCGGACACGTGAAAGGACCATAACCTTGCTTATTAAATTATAAGCATGTCCTTAAAGTTTCACGTCAATCCGAGGTCTAGAATGAGAGTTATGCTAAAAAGCGCAATTAAAGTAAACTTTAGTAATTAACGGCGCAATTAGCATGACGACCATCTAAACCAAGATTTCGTCACCAAAACTTTTACCCACTGTATTAAAATAATATTTTGGAAATTTTAAAGATTTTTAATAATTTTTACCTCGCTCATAACCTGCGGTTATGGCTACGGTTCGGTAAATACCGAATATGCCCTTTTCGGCCAAAACATGAGTTCTACAAGGTCTTTTGACCCGATTCCAGTTACTACTGATTTTAAATAATAAATAAAGTATTTTAAGCTTTATAAGCTGTCCGGGAAACTCAGATTTCCTGTAGAACTCGAAAAGCTCTTTAAAAGTCTTTAAAATGACCGAAAAGCCCCTACGGGGCATAATAATAGCTTAAACTCGTTACGAGCGTCACGGAAGGTATCCTACTGATACCACAACCCATTTAAGGCATATTGACTTAGGAAATAAGCGTACGACTCTCATGGTTAACCGTTTCGCCTATTGCGCGCACGGTTCGGCCTATGAAACTAATTTTCATAAATTAGCCGATACGGGTCAAATTATATTATTTGAACCCCAAAATCCAGAGTGTGAACCATAAACCCATATAAAACAAGTCTCTGAACTTGTTGGGTCAGAATCGCACTCCATTCTCGGTTTTCGCCTTTTCGCGCGATTAAACCATATCTATATATATCGGAACCAACCGGTCTAGGCTACGGCCATTATAAAGACTCGTTAGGATTCTAAGAGGTTAATTAAAACCTTCGTTCCAGATTAGGAGCCCCAGTAAAAGCTATCGGTGATTTAATCCAAATTAAGGAAATATACTTGCAAAGGTAAATACTTTAACTTATTTCCCCTATATGGGCTTGGGTTACGGTATATTAATACCGCTTGATTGAGCATTATATTCTTCCATCGCTTAGGTGGTTACTTAAATAATATGATCGGCTCATTTAAACAGTTTTGTTGCTTAAAAGCCTTTGGGGGGTTTAATGACCGTTGTCCCGGATATCCTTGGCATCATTTTACGAAATGGCCACGACCATCGACATCCCGGTGTAGGCGTACACCCGGTATAAAGTGTCGACATTAAATTAAAAGACGTAGCCGTTGGTTTTTATACTACGGTTTTACGCAATGTGGTGTGTCTATAAATCTTTAACCCGGCACGACCCGGGCTACTGAACGCATAAAAGAACATGTAAAACGTTCACAAGATTTTATTATAATTTTCCCAAGTTATAAAAGAGTTTGTGCCTTGTGCATTCAAATCAATTTTAACAAACATTTTCAAATGTGTCAGTTGAATGTATTTACCAGTGTAAACTGACGTATTTTCCCCAAAAAGATTAAGTGCAGGTACTGAACGAAATGGGCTGGTATTAGCTTCCTAAGCATCGTACATAGTCTCGCAAACTCGAGGTTGCATCTGAATGAACAATATTTAATATTTTGATCCGCTGTGGATTTATTCAACTTCTGTAATACATTTGATATTACAACCAGAGGATTGAAGTTTATATATTTATCTTAAGCTTCCGCTGTGCATTATATAATTGTGTGGTTTGACTATATTGTTACCAACATCGTCACGGTAATCCCCCACCGGGCCCACCGGTGAGACACGTGGAAATCGGGGTGTGACAGGTTGGTATCAGAGCCAACGTTGAGTGAATTAAACACTATCCTATTGTGTTTAATCTCAATGACACATTTGCACATACTTGAGTCTAGACAAGAACTTAGGACAAATTCGGATTGATACTCCTTATTGTCTTCATTTTCAATTCGATTTTTAATAAGTTTTGGAGCAGGAAAATGCCACCTGTTATATTCCGAGGAAGAGGAAGGGGAAGAAGAGGCAGAGGAGAAGTCGTGACACATCACGATAACGAAGCTGGACCATCTGGTACAAGACATCCTTCGATGACACGGAGCGAAGAGCCACAACGACGAAGGGATCTTTACGAACCCGCGAGGCATTCCACTTCGCACAGCTCGACGCCATCCTACCGGCACTCCTTTGGGCCAAACTCAGAGAATGATCCCAACAACCCACAACCTTCCTTCATACCTCTACAACGTTCGGTATCGACCCGGAATTATGACGACCCTACTCCATACTACATAGGTCAGTTTAATCCGGCTGACTACATACAGGAACCATCAGGTTTTGTTCCACTAGGGCCACAAGACCACTTTTCTGAAGATCCCATGGAGGAAGATGAGGATCCTACTGAACCAGCTCGTGGTACGCCCACGCATCCGATAGAAGTCTCTGATGGGTCATCCTTCCATGGCACACCTTATCAGGGACATCCTTCCATGGCACACCTTATCAGGGACCAGACAGTTTCCAAGCGTTGTTTGACCGACATGAGTGGTACTACACGCCACCTCAACAGACATCTCAACAACCGCGACATCCACAGGATCCCTCTGAGGATTCACGCTTTGTGGCAGTTACGCCACCACCTCCGCCACCGGCACAACCAGTAATGCCTGATCCGCCAAGGCGTAGGAGGACAAATGCTCGTATGTCTACAAGAGGAGGAGGGGGTATTCACTTCAGCACTCCTCGACATTCTAGTAGTAGCCACTATCCGCCACTACAAGAAGAAGGACCTTCAAGTCCTATACAGGAGGCGAACTCCGCACCAGCTGCACAAAATTCGCCACCATTTGGGTATGACCAACCCATACCTGCTTACACGGGTCCAACGGCTTACAACCCGTTCGAACCATCACAAGCACAATACAACTACGGCTATGAGCGCGACCCATATGTGGTGTCGGCAAGATATAATGCGCGCTACCCTGACGGAGCACATGGAAACATGGGACCACCGGACTACTCAGCTCATGGGTATCCAATACCTCCCAGACCTCCCGTTCCGCATCAAGCGCCACAACCACGTTTCTCTCCTCCTGAACAGGAAGAAATACTCCATCGACCAGATCGAGTGGAGAGAGAGTTCGAGGAAGAGAAGAAAAGCCACCGAGGATTTCTCAAGGGCTTGGCGAACCTACTAAAGGGCAAAAAGAAGAAACGTGACCATTAGCCCTTAATAGTTGTACTAATGTAATTTCTACTTTGAAATAAGTCCCTGCGTGGACACTTATCGTATTTCAGTCCCTACGTGGACTTATCTTTTAGTCCTTACATGGACACCTATCTTGTATTAGTCCCTGCGTGGACTTGTCACTTATTTTATACCTCTAAGGAGGTATGTACTATTTGAAAGACCCGTTTAGGGCGATATGTAATTGTATTTGAGATTATGGAATGTATGTTATGAGTTTTGTTTTAATATGTATAAAATAAATCAAAACCAATCCTTTTATATTGATCTGCCTAGATAAAGAATCTTAAAAGGTGAAACCTAGCTTGGTGTCTTTTAAGATCCAGTCAAGATGGTACGACCTAACTGAAAAGATTCTGATTCCCTGTTAACCTCTGTACGCATGTTAACAATCATGGCAGATGTGATTCGTTAAAATCACACACGTCATTCTTATACAATAATCCCTTAAGGATTTCAAAACCCAACTAAATGATTTATAAATCGTGGGTTAAATCACCAATAAAGGTGATCAATCTTATTAAAACATCCATTAGTGATGTAGTGCCTACGGGCCAGTATTATTAAAAACATCCATTAGTGATGTAGTGCCTACGGGCCAGTATTATTAAAAACATCCATTAGTGATGTAGTGCCTACGGGCCAGTATTATTAAAAACATCCATTAGTGATGTAGTGCCTACGGGCCAGTATTATTAAAACATCCATTAGTGATGTAGTGCCTACGGTCCAATATTATTAAAACATCCATTAGCGATGTAGTGCCTACGGGCCAATCTTATTAAAACATCCATTAGAGATGTAGTGCCTACGGGCCAACCATATTAAAAACATCCATTAGAGGTGTAGTGCCTATGGGCCGTAATAAATGTCTTTTAACGACAAAAGGCAGTGGTTGTGACAACTCGTATTTCGAACCTGTTTTTGTGTAACATTATGTGATTGTGTGAACATTAGTGAATAACATGATATGTGTCTTTTATGTGAAATCGTGATATATGTTGTATGCTACATAACCCGAATACACGACCCATTTGCCTACACAATCCATTCGGCCCACACTTGGACTCGAGACCTTGGAAGTAGCCCAAGTAGGGGTCGGCCCACTCCCTTGTTATACGGTTACAATAATTCATTAGGGCTACTCCCCATCATTTGCAACCAAGAAACACACACAAACCCTAAAGAACTCTCTCTCCCTCTCGGCTACTTGGAACCCGGCGACACACCCACACCCTACAACCGAGGATCATTCTTGTCTCTTCTTTAATTCGGTTAGTGATTGTTATGTTTATTGATGGTTTGAATATTGTTGAGGAATTGGTTGTTATATGAAAGTTCTTGTGAGTATTGTTGCATGATAATATGTTTGATTATGATGTTAACTGTTAATGTTCATGAATCGGCCATGTTTGTATCTAATCGGATATGATGTTTGTTAACCGGTTGTGATGTTATGATTTGGGAACATGATTTAGGTTGCTTGATAGTTTATGAAATCGATTGTCACATGATCCGATCCACTGTTCTTGATGATGATAATATGAACATACATGATTCTGTTTAGAAACTGCTGTTTGATCCGTTTTGATGATAAACAAAACTGTTAATTGATCATGATTGAATTTCCAAATTTGTGCATAATCAGTTACGGAAATTATGAGCTGTAAATCAGGAAATCAGTTACACATCCGGTTACGACAGGAGGTTGCGAGTCGGGATCTCCCATTGCGACTCGAAACCACACACGGTTGCGAGTCGAAACCAACACACACACCGACACGAACAGCATGAACCGAAACCACGGTTGCGAGTCAGGAAGCGACTCGAAACCGGACCATGACAAGCCGAGACCCCAGTTGCGAGTCCCGTTGCGACTCGTAACCGCCTTTGGTTGCGACTCGAGATCGCTGGTTGCGACTCGGGACCTTTCCTTGTTGCGACTCGAGACCATGTAATCGTACATGCTGTTGTTGGGCCTGCACAAATACGAGCCCAACAGATTGGGCTGAACACTTGGACACTGTCTGTTTACGTGATGCTTGTTTACGTGATTGGTTACGTGGAATACCATGTTGAGTACTTGCACAGCCTGTTATTATACGTGTGAAACTTACGTGCAATACTTGAATGCGAATCTGATTGGTATGATAACTTTGGTAGGACGTGGTTGATTGCTTATTAACTTAATTGAACTGTGTGAATCATACCGAGCAACCCCAGGTGAGTTCATTGCATTTTCTCAAGCATGCGTCCCGGTGGTTTGGGACATCTGATAAACATTCGGAAGGAAAACTTGGGGTAAACAACTGAAACATAGAAACAATCATTTACCGGATTGCCTGTAAGGCAATGGGGTAATTAGTTGATAGCGCTATTAGGTTTGGCACCCTCACACCGGGCCGTAAGGACGGGCGTGAACTAATTACTGGGACAACTTGTAACGCGGATATAAGACCTCCTACAGTTGGTCAAGGTTGTTTGATACCTTGACTTTACCAATGCCTGTGGGGCATTGGAGTTAGGCATTCCCATCATTGACGCTGCATACGGTACAACAAACGAATTAACAACGATATCAGAAACATACAACGAGTTGACTTAACTAATATCTGGTAACTTCCCACGTAAGCAACACCTTGAACTCACCAGCGTAGTCTGACACACTTGTTGCATGCTTGTAGGTCGTTAACTGTGGAGCGTGGACTTGCTATCTGGGAGTGCTGGAGTTGTCATGGATCGAAGTTATGAGATTGCTAGTATTGACACTTTGGTTTTGAGTTATTATGAAACGATTACAAAACAATTTATTATATGCTTCCGCTACTCGACATTATTGGTTTGATAACATGTTTTATTAAGTATTTTCTATTGTTTCAATGTGATTGGTGGCTCAGACTCTGATGTGTAACACGCCTCGCGGGGGTTTCCGCAGGTGGTATTTTGGGGGTGTTACAGTTTGGTATCAGAGCCACTGGTTATAGTGAACTAGGTTTTAAAACGTTTTGTAAAACCAGACTATAACCGAACAACTTCGACAATCGATCATGACACTCAGCACCAGATTGCAAGGTTCGCTTCTCTCTCACTTTATACATTACTTGCTTAGCAGTCACACACCCACAACGTATATGAACTGATACATTAAACACCATAGTGACTTGATAGTGTGACACTACTCTTCGACTCATGTGAACCATAGAATTATGATATCAGCTGTTGTGTTATTTGAACGGGGGAAACTTCGAGCGCAAGCTAAGAGGCTCTGAGATGAACATGCAAATCGCCTTATTATTATGGGTGCACACTTAATAATAACGCGAGGTGCATGCAAGTCCCAGTGAGGCTTATCGAGCATGAGAAGGGTTCTGCCTTACTATGTGCAAACTTGGTAGTATATAGATATCTGTATGACACCTGACTTCCATCTCGTTTCGATTTCTAAACCGGTTTATTCCCAACTATAGAAACATGAGTGGACGAGGACACGGACGTGGCAACATCAACATGACTCAGGCTGAGTTGACTGACCTAATCAATACCCGCGTGGCTGAGGCTCTAGCAGCCTATCAAGCTGGTACGGAATGTACCAAGTACTCCTTATTCTTATACCACATACACGTCTTTTCATTCCTATAATGTGTTTCCTCCCGTTATTTAGGTCAACAAGCGCAACCCCAACCTAACCAGCCTGTGTGTACCTTCAAAATGTTTATGGACTGCAAGCCACAGACCTTCACCGGGACTGAAGGGGCTGTGGGACTCCTAAGATGGTTCGAAAAAGCAGAATCCGTGTTTGCTATCTGTAACTGTCCCGCTGGGGACAGGGTGAAGTATGCTGCGGGTACCTTGGCTGATGGTGCCCTAACATGGTGGAACGCCCAAGTGCAGTTGTTGGGCATTGAGGCAGCAAATGCCACAACTTGGGAAGATTTTAAAGAACTGATCAGGGAGGAGTACTGTCCTCGGGATGAAATCGAGAAACTGGAAAACGAGTACTACAACCTGAAGATGGTTGGGTCGGAAGTTGAAGCGTATGTGAAGCGACAATACGAACTGGCCGACATGTGCCCAAACTTGTCCCGGCCTATGCCTAGGAGAATTGAGTTATTCATTAGAGGGTTACCTCCGCGTGTGAAGAGCTTGGTCACTGCAGCCCATCTCAATGATTTGACACAGATCGTTCGTCTGACTCACAAGATTGTGGATCAAGAGGTGGAGAGCGGATCGTTACCTCCGCGCATTTCAGCCACTGCTGCTGCTACACCCACTGCCACTGCGTCTGCTAATGATAACAAGCGTAAGTGGAGTGATTATGACAAGGCATCCAGTGCTGGCCAAAATCAGAAAAGGCCAGACAACAGCAACCGCAACATCAGCCAGTCGTCGTCTGTCAATCAAGGCCAGGGAAGTGGTCAAAGTCAGGGCTCGTATGCAGGAAAGAAACCACAGTGTAATAAGTGTGGCTACCATCATTTCGGGCCATGTAGTCGCACGTGTCGCAGGTGTGGTAAAGTGGGCCATGAGGCCAAGGATTGCAGGGCTTCACAGCCCAGGCACCAGCAGCAACAGAACCAGCAGAATCAGAGACAACAGGGACAACCACCCCAGCAGAACCAGGGTTTCAGGAAGGGGTGCTTTCAATGTGGGGATGAGGGCCACTTTAAACGGGATTGCCCTCAGTTAAACCAGAACGCCAACGACAACAACAACCGCCCAAATAACAACAATGCTGGAAACAACAACAACAACAACGGCAACAACGGGGGTAATGGCGCTCGGGGCAGAGTGTTTCAGCTTGGAGCAGGGGATGCCAGGAATGACGGCAACGTTGTAACTGGTACGTTTCCTGTTAATGATCGTATTGCTTCTGTATTATTTGATTCGGGTGCCGATTGGAGTTACGTGTCCCTAGAGTTTAGTCAACGATTAGGGGTAACCCCAACACCTTTAGAGGTTAGACAAGTAGTAGAACTAGCAGATGGTAAGACGATAGAAGCCTCGAACGTCCTTTTTGGGTGCAAACTAGATCTCGTGGGTCAGGTGTTTGATATTGACCTCCTTCCCGTTACGCTCGGTAGTTTTGACATAGTGGTAGGCATGGATTGGTTGTCTAAGCACCAGGCAGAAATTCTATGTAAGGAGAAGATTTTGCGTATTCCTCTCCCTGATGGAGAGTCACTGTTAGTTCAAGGACATCGTAGTGGGACGATGGTTGGGATTATCACGGCCATGCGTGCACAACAGTATCTACAAAAGGGGTATCCTGCACTGTTAGCGCTAGTTACCAACGCTCAGTCTGAAGAGAGTAAGATTGAGGATCTCCCAGTAGTGCGAGAATTCGCTGATGTATTTCCAGAGGAGCTACCAGGGTTACCTCCTCACCGTCAAGTAGAATTTCAAATTGACCTTGCACCGGGAGCAGTTCCAATTGCTCGAGCTCCTTACCGGTTAGCACCAGGAGAGTTACAGGAACTGTCTAATCAACTGCAGGAGTTGTTGGACAGGGGCTTTATTCGACCCAGTTCTTCGCCTTGGGGAGCCCCAGTTTTGTTCGTAAAGAAGAAAGACGGGTCATTCCGTATGTGTATCGACTATCGAGAGCTCAACAAGGTGACCATTAAGAACCGCTATCCGTTACCACGTATCGACGACTTGTTCGACCAGTTGCAAGGGTCGAGTTTCTATTCAAAGATCGACTTAAGGTCGGGTTATCACCAGGTAAGGGTTAGGGAAGAGGATGTTCCCAAGACAGCCTTTCGAACGCGCTACGGGCACTATGAGTTTTTGGTCATGCCGTTTGGATTGACCAATGCACCAGCAGTTTTCATGGATCTTATGAACCGCGTGTGCAAGCCATATCTCGACGAGTTTGTTATAGTGTTTATCGACGACATCTTGGTCTACTCCAAGAACAAGGAAGATCACGAGCGTCACCTACGTCTCATCTTGGAACTCTTGAGGAGGGAACAACTGTATGCAAAGTTTTCTAAGTGCGACTTTTGGATTCGGGAAGTGCATTTCCTTGGGCACGTTGTTAACGAGAAAGGGATACATGTGGACCCTGCGAAGGTGGATGCAGTTAAGAATTGGGCGGCACCAAAGACTCCGTCTGAGGTACGTCAATTTCTTGGTCTCGCCGGATACTATCGAAGGTTTATTAAAGACTTCTCGAAAATCGCGCAACCTCTCACCTCACTGACACAGAAGCACACGGCGTACTCGTGGGGAACGAAGCAGGAAGAGGCCTTCCAGATGTTAAAACAGAAACTTTGCAGTGCACCGATCTTGTCTTTGCCAGAGGGCACCGAAGATTTTGTGGTTTATTGTGACGCGTCAATTCAGGGTCTCGGTTGCGTGTTGATGCAACGCGAGAAGGTGATCGCTTATGCTTCTCGACAACTGAAGGTGCACGAGAAGAACTACACGACACACGACTTGGAGCTAGGAGCGGTGGTGTTTGCGTTGAAGATTTGGAGACACTATCTGTACGGTACCAAATGCACCATCTACACCGACCATAGGAGTCTCCAGCACATCTTCGACCAGAAAGAGTTGAATATGCGACAACGACGATGGGTGGAGTTATTGAACGATTATGAATGTGCCATCAAGTATCACCCGGGCAAGGCGAACGTTGTAGCCGACGCCCTCAGCAGGAAGGATAACGCACCTAGGCGTGTGCGAGCATTGCAACTCACGATTCAGTCCAATCTCCCTTCCCAGATACGAGACGCTCAGTTAGAAGCGTTGAAACCAGAGAATGTTCGAGCTGAAGCTTTACGTGGCTCGAGACAACGACTAGAACAAAAGGGAGACGGCGCTTACTACGTAACTGGACGCATTTGGGTCCCGCTCTTTGGCAACTTACGGGAACTTGTAATGGAAGAGGCACATAAGTCACGTTACTCCGTACATCCTGGATCAGATAAGATGTACCACGACCTGAAAACTACTTACTGGTGGCCCAGCATGAAGGCTCATATAGCAACCTACGTCAGCAAATGTTTGACTTGTGCTAAAGTCAAAGCAGAACATCAAAAGCCCTCAGGTCTACTGCAGCAACCAGAGATACCCACATGGAAGTGGGAACAGATCGCTATGGATTTCGTGACAGGACTACCAAGAACTCAGGCTGGGAATGACACTATTTGGGTGATTGTTGATCGCCTCACGAAATCAGCACACTTCCTAGCAATCAAGGAAACGGACAAGTTTTCTCAGCTGGCAGCAGTGTATCTCAAGGAAGTGGTTGCTAGGCATGGAGTGCCAACTTCTATCATTTCAGACCGTGATCCGCGTTTCACTTCAGAGTTATGGCAGTCTATGCATAAATCGTTTGGTTCCCAACTCGACATGAGTACCGCTTATCACCCGCAGACGGATGGTCAAAGCGAGCGCACCATCCAAACACTTGAAGACATGCTTCGAGCATGCGTACTCGACTTTGGAAAAGGATGGGAGAAACACCTACCGTTGATAGAATTCTCCTACAACAACAGCTACCATTCAAGTATTAAGGCAGCTCCGTTCGAAGCACTGTACGGACGGAAATGTCGTTCACCTCTCTGTTGGCATGAGGTGGGAGATAGTCAGATCACAGGACCTGAGTTTGTCCTTGAAGCATCAGAAAGCATCGTGCAGATCAGAAACCGTATGGCCGCAGCTCGCGATCGTCAGAAAAGTTACGCTGACAAGCGTAGTAAGCCGTTGGAATTCGAAGTTAATGACCGAGTTATGCTAAAGGTCTCACCCTGGAAGGGTGTGGTGCGTTTTGGGAAACGCGGCAAACTAAACCCTCGTTATGTAGGACCCTTCAAAATTTTAGAACGGATTGGAAAGGTGGCCTACAGGTTGGAATTACCTGCTGAGTTGGGTAATGTCCATGATGTATTTCATGTATCACAGCTAAAGAAGTGTTTGGTTGACGAAACACTAGTAGTACCATTCCAAGAACTAAAGATAGACGACAAATTGCAGTTTGTCGAAGAACCAATTGAAATCATGGATCGGGAAGTCAAAGTTCGTAAGCACAGCCGCATACCGATTGTCAGAGTTCGTTGGAACTCCAGACGGGGTCCAGAGTTCACGTGGGAACGCGAGGACCAGATGAAACTTAAGTATCCACATTTGTTTCCCACAGATCAGGCAGAACCTAGTGAACCTAGAGTTGAGGCAACTAGCGAATTTCGGGACGAAATTCCCATTCAAGTTGGGGAGGATGTGACACCCCAGGAAAACCAGCAAACGATGTAACCTACCTAGCTTTAACCTGTATAGCTTACGTTAGTGAGTGCGTACCAAATTTCGGGACGAAATTTCCTTTTAGTTGGGGATACTGTGACAACTCGTATTTCGAACCTGTTTTTGTGTAACATTATGTGATTGTGTGAACATTAGTGAATAACATGATATGTGTCTTTTATGTGAAATCGTGATATATGTTGTATGCTACATAACCCGAATACACGACCCATTTGCCTACACAATCCATTCGGCCCACACTTGGACTCGAGACCTTGGAAGTAGCCCAAGTAGGGGTCGGCCCACTCCCTTGTTATACGGTTACAATAATTCATTAGGGCTACTCCCCATCATTTGCAACCAAGAAACACACACAAACCCTAAAGAACTCTCTCTCCCTCTCGGCTACTTGGAACCCGGCGACACACCCACACCCTACAACCGAGGATCATTCTTGTCTCTTCTTTAATTCGGTTAGTGATTGTTATGTTTATTGATGGTTTGAATATTGTTGAGGAATTGGTTGTTATATGAAAGTTCTTGTGAGTATTGTTGCATGATAATATGTTTGATTATGATGTTAACTGTTAATGTTCATGAATCGGCCATGTTTGTATCTAATCGGATATGATGTTTGTTAACCGGTTGTGATGTTATGATTTGGGAACATGATTTAGGTTGCTTGATAGTTTATGAAATCGATTGTCACATGATCCGATCCACTGTTCTTGATGATGATAATATGAACATACATGATTCTGTTTAGAAACTGCTGTTTGATCCGTTTTGATGATAAACAAAACTGTTAATTGATCATGATTGAATTTCCAAATTTGTGCATAATCAGTTACGGAAATTATGAGCTGTAAATCAGGAAATCAGTTACACATCCGGTTACGACAGGAGGTTGCGAGTCGGGATCTCCCATTGCGACTCGAAACCACACACGGTTGCGAGTCGAAACCAACACACACACCGACACGAACAGCATGAACCGAAACCACGGTTGCGAGTCAGGAAGCGACTCGAAACCGGACCATGACAAGCCGAGACCCCAGTTGCGAGTCCCGTTGCGACTCGTAACCGCCTTTGGTTGCGACTCGAGATCGCTGGTTGCGACTCGGGACCTTTCCTTGTTGCGACTCGAGACCATGTAATCGTACATGCTGTTGTTGGGCCTGCACAAATACGAGCCCAACAGATTGGGCTGAACACTTGGACACTGTCTGTTTACGTGATGCTTGTTTACGTGATTGGTTACGTGGAATACCATGTTGAGTACTTGCACAGCCTGTTATTATACGTGTGAAACTTACGTGCAATACTTGAATGCGAATCTGATTGGTATGATAACTTTGGTAGGACGTGGTTGATTGCTTATTAACTTAATTGAACTGTGTGAATCATACCGAGCAACCCCAGGTGAGTTCATTGCATTTTCTCAAGCATGCGTCCCGGTGGTTTGGGACATCTGATAAACATTCGGAAGGAAAACTTGGGGTAAACAACTGAAACATAGAAACAATCATTTACCGGATTGCCTGTAAGGCAATGGGGTAATTAGTTGATAGCGCTATTAGGTTTGGCACCCTCACACCGGGCCGTAAGGACGGGCGTGAACTAATTACTGGGACAACTTGTAACGCGGATATAAGACCTCCTACAGTTGGTCAAGGTTGTTTGATACCTTGACTTTACCAATGCCTGTGGGGCATTGGAGTTAGGCATTCCCATCATTGACGCTGCATACGGTACAACAAACGAATTAACAACGATATCAGAAACATACAACGAGTTGACTTAACTAATATCTGGTAACTTCCCACGTAAGCAACACCTTGAACTCACCAGCGTAGTCTGACACACTTGTTGCATGCTTGTAGGTCGTTAACTGTGGAGCGTGGACTTGCTATCTGGGAGTGCTGGAGTTGTCATGGATCGAAGTTATGAGATTGCTAGTATTGACACTTTGGTTTTGAGTTATTATGAAACGATTACAAAACAATTTATTATATGCTTCCGCTACTCGACATTATTGGTTTGATAACATGTTTTATTAAGTATTTTCTATTGTTTCAATGTGATTGGTGGCTCAGACTCTGATGTGTAACACGCCTCGCGGGGGTTTCCGCAGGTGGTATTTTGGGGGTGTTACAGTGGTGGTCTATGACTCCCTGTCAGAAAGAGATAAAAGAACAACGGTTCAAGTCTCTATGCTTTTGATTCTCTGAAATCTCGGCTAAAAATTATAAAACATCCTCGTGATTAGGCTTTATGCCGCCAATACTATTTATATAGCTGAAATAGGATATATTCAAATCCTAATATTAAATGATGTAATAAGTTAACCAAATATGGTCTCTGTACCATGGTTGACAAATTGTCATAAAAAGACAATTATATAATAATCTCCTAAATAAAATTTTGTTATCTTCTGTAACAGATTCAAGTTACAATGGCGGATCCCAATGGAGAGAACAGCCACACAAATGAAGATGACTATGACAATACGCCAGTGCATCTGACAGGCGCACAACTGAAGGCTCTGATTGACAATGCTGTTCAGGCAGCTCTTGATCGTCAATATACTGAGTCCCAAGGCAGAACCGTGTCAAAACCACCCTCTAAACCAAAGACACACTCCAAACCACCCTCTGAACCCAAGAAAGATGACGACAAACACTCGTCCACTGAGCACAGCGTTCATCGCGATAGAGAATATACTGATGCATCCAGTGCTAAGGGTTGCACCTACAAATACTTTGTATCATGTAAGCCCCGGGAATTTACAGGGGAGAAAGGTGCTGTTGATTGTATCACCTGGCTAGACGAGATGGACACTATTGTGGACATCAGCGGGTGTGCAGCGAGGGATGTGGTGAAGTATGTGTCCCAGTCTTTTAAGGGCGAGGCCCTGGCGTGGTGGAGGGCGTTGGTGCAGGCATCTGGTAAGTCTGCTTTGTACAAAATGACATGGGAGGAATTTATTGCTCTCATTAAGGAAAACTACTGCCCTCAGCATGAGGTTGAGAAGATCGAGGCTGACTTTGTGTCACTGGTAATGACGAACCTGGACTGCCAGGCTTATTTGACGAGCTTCAATACGATGTCTCGCCTGGTTCCCTACCTTGTGACCCCAGAACCTCGAAGAATCGCCCGTTTTATTGGGGGCTTGGAGCCCGCAATAAAGGCGAGTGTAAAGGCCTCTCGGCCGACGACCTTCAGGTCAGTTACTGACCTTTCCTTGTCTCTCACCTTAGACGCTGTCCGTCTGAGGACACTAAGGAACAAGGAGGCTGAGAAGAGAAAACGTGAGGATGATACCTCACGAAGATCAGGGAAGAAGCACCGTGGAAGCGGTGAAGGCAAAAGAGGGTCGGAGGCAAAGAAGGATGGGCAAACTGGTGAAAGGCCCAACTGCAAGATATGCAAGAAACCCCACTCTGGGAAATGCAGATTTGCATCGAACTCACAGTCGCAATCAAAGACTCCTTCCTGTGGACTATGCAAGTCCAAGGATCATAAGACTGTGGAGTGCAAGAAAATAAAGGATGCAACCTGCTATGGTTGTAATGAAAAGGGGCATATCAAGAGTAACTGCCCTAAGTATGCCAAGAAGGCGGAAGAGACAAAGAAGTCAAATGCGAGAGTTTTTCGCATGGATGCAAAGGAAGCGGTCCAGAACGACAACGTGCTTACAGGTACTTTTCTCGTAAATAATATATTTGCAAGAGTACTATTCGATTCTGGCGCTGATAAATCCTTTGTAGACCAGAAATTTTGCCAACTACTAAATATGCCAATCAAAACCCTTGACGTGAAATACGAAGTAGAGTTAGCAGATGGCACGATCGAAACCGTCTCTACTGTTTTAGAAGGATGTGAAATGTCCATTAGGAACCATTCTTTTCCTTTATCTCCACTTCCCTTCAAATTAGCGGGTTTTGACATTGTGCTAGGCATGGACTGGTTATCCCGTAATCAGGCCCAAATCATTTGCGGCAAGAGGCATATAGTGCTAAAGACTCCGAGTGGTGAATCACTTACCATTTGAGGGGATACGCAGTACGGATTGCCCGAAGACGTATCTATGCTAAAAGCTTCAAGGTGTTTGAACAGAGGCTGTGTAATTTACATGGCTCAGGTGATAATAGAAGAACCTAAGCCGAAGATCGAGGATCTTCCTGTCATTTCTGAATATCCCGAAGTTTTTCCCGAAGAACTACCTGGTTTGCCACCAGATAGACAAGTGGAGTTCAGAATAGACATCATTCCTGGAGCAGCTCCGATAGCAAGAGCACCTTACAGATTAGCTCCGACGGAAATGAAAGAACTGAGGACCCAGTTGGATGAACTGCTGGCGAAAGGTTTTATCAGACCTAGTTCATCTCCCTGGGGAGCACCAGTCCTATTTGTAAAGAAGAAGGACGGATCGATGCGGTTGTGCATCGACTATCGAGAACTAAATAAAGTTACCATAAAGAATAGATATCCTTTACCAAGGATCGATGACCTATTCGATCAACTGCAAGGAGCGAGCTACTTCTCAAAGATCGACTTAAGGTCGGGTTATCATCAACTAAGGGTCAGAGATGAGGATGTACATAAGACAGCATTTAGGACTCGCTATGGTCATTACGAGTTCCTAGTGATGCCTTTTGGGCTCACAAATGCACCGGCTGCGTTCATGGATCTCTGTCACACCCCAACCGATGGCGGAAACATCGGGATGAGACGAACAAATTGCTCAAAACAACATAACACTAATTGTGACAATATAGATTAAATCAAATTTCATAAATGACTAAATTCAAATACATTGTTTCAAATAAAGACAAATAGCAACAAACATGGTTTATTATTAAAATGGGTATCTAGTCCATCCTAACTTGATTTCTTGAATCTTGAACAAATCAACCTGCAACATGTATTAAAATAAAATCAACAAAAATATGTTGGCGAGTATACAAGTTTGATACATAGTATAGTAGAATAAAGTGTTTAAATGTGCTCATATCCAACATGAATACAATGATACAAGTTACTACTTTGCCATTCAATATCGTTCAACATCGTTCAATCTCGTTCAACATCGTTCAACATCGTTCAACATCGTTCACATATCGTTCACATATCGTTCAACATCGTTCAACATCGTTCACATATCGTTCACATATCGTTCAACATCGCAATACCCCAAGACTCAAGGGCATTGCGATTAACACGTTCAACTTGCATAGCATAAGAGATTAACAAGCATCAATTGTTTCATGTTTAAATGTGGATAGAGTGTGATTAAAACAAGACTCAAGTGTTGTGAAATTTTGAATATGGAATACATGTTGCACCCAAAGTGTTTAAAAACAAAAATGGGATCGAGTATACTCACATTGATTGCGTTGCGTTTTTCTTGGTAAAGAGATTAGAGATTGCCCACGAGATTCCAAGCGATTTGTAACAAGTGCAAGAGATTTACCCTATGGTGATATTAAGATACGTTAATATTATTAGGTTGATGTAGATTGATGAATTATTACATTTGTTGATAATTTAAGATTACTACTAATATTGTAATAACGTTTAAATGATAATAATAACCATGCTAAAAATAATACTGAGATATAATGGTGAAAATTATTTTTGAGTATAATAATAAGTACAGATTTAGAATTTTATTATTAATACTAGTTGTAATAATAAGTAGTATATTATATTATAATAATAATATTAATCATAAGGGTAATAGTGTTAATAATAGAAATAAAAGTTGATAATAATAATAATGATAGTGATAATAATGGTATTAATATTAATAATAATATGAAATGATCATAATCTTAATATTGGTTTTGATAAAAATATTAATATGTATTGATATGATACTGGTAATAAACCTAAAGATAACAATAGTGCTTCATAATAGTAATGTTAATATTATTAATACCTGAGTTCATTTATAAAATTCTGATTAATATCAAAATTAGTATTGCCGATTACAATTAATACTATTATTGAGGAAATTCAGATTTATAAGTATGAGAATAATAATAACTGAAATATAATATTATGATTAAAATAAGTAATATCATTAGTAATAACAATAAGCACCGGCCCAAAAGATAAGAAAACCAGGCCCCAACCCAGACCAAATCTGGTCAGCCCGGATCGACGGCATGCACAGGTTCAGGCCGTGCCCGGGGTTCGATTCCAGTGGATTTATAGAAACGAAACGAGACAGAGGATCGAGATGTACCGCACGAAAGAAAAGCGGAGGTCCGAACGTAAAAACTCTGGTGATGTTTCGCGAACCGGCGGACTTGCAAGTTACACCGAGGAAGCTTTCTCCTCCGGTGATACTTCCGGCGATGAGGTGTCTTCTCCGGCGGATGATGGCAGGAGAGTGGAGATGAACAGAGGGTGTGGGTTTGGAAGTGAAGGGTGAATCGGTATTTATAGGCCGGGTTAGGATCTCGTAATTTCGGAAACGAAATCGAGATTGATTCGTTTGTATGGTAAGGAACGAGTGGATGGAAGGAATACGGATTCGATATTAGTTACCGAAATCAGCTAAAACACGAAAAGGAAAGAAATTTTCTGTTGCTGTCGACGTTTTGGCGGCAAGGTGTAAATAGGTTTGAACTTTCAATTAACGCATAAGATTAATGAGTTTCCATATATAATCGGATGTGGCATGCCCGGCCGAGTGGTTAACGTGTTGTTTGTTATCGATGAGGTCACGAGTTCGAGTCCCGTATGCGCCGGTTCCAGGGGGTTTATCCCCTTTTTTGCCATTTTTTGACACTAACTGGACTAACTGAGTTTTCTAACTCAGTTAGTGGTCCCCTTTATAAAACTAACATAGTTAGACTTTAACTAGGTTATCTCCAATGTTTCAAAGGATTAACTAACTTAGTTAGTTTAATCTAACAAAATTCCTTTTTATTTATTTATTTCCCAAAATTTGATAAAAAAACAATTTATTTATTTAATCAATTAAAATGTTAGTTAATTATTTAAAATTAATAAATATTATAACTATCTGATTTAACCCAACTTTCTGGTAATCTACCGAATTAACGTACGAAGTCCCGATTTTTGTCCGGTTTAGGGTAATCTCAGTGAAAATGCTTGTTTCGAGAGCTAATATTGGGATATCTTTCCACTGTTTTTTTACGTGTTTGACATAGTTTAACGTGATTTAACGTGTAATAACTTAACATGGTATTAAAACAAGCATATGAGCAAAACGATGCACTTTTTCATTACGATTCAAGTCTCGAAATATAATAGAGTAAACTGAGAGTACAATTGACTGAAATTAGAAAGTACAGCCCATAAAGCTATAAATAGAAAGATCAAAAACGCGGAGCGTTACAGGGTTATCATCAACTAAGGGTCAGAGATGAGGATGTACATAAGACAGCATTTAGGACTCGCTATGGTCATTACGAGTTCCTAGTGATGCCTTTTGGGCTCACAAATGCACCGGCTGCGTTCATGGATCTCATGAATCGCGTCTGCAAGCCGTATTTGGACAAATTTGTCATAGTCTTCATCGACGATATCCTTATATATTCCAAGAACCAATCAGACCACGAGAAGCACCTCCGTTGCATTCTCGAATTACTACAGCGTGAGAAACTCTACGCCAAATTCTCGAAATGTGAATTCTGGCTACGAGAGGTTCAGTTTTTAGGACACGTTGTGAGTGAGCGTGGTATCCAAGTGGATCCCGCTAAGGTAGAGGCGGTCATGAACTGGCAGGAGCCAAAGACGCCTACCGAAATCCGTAGTTTCCTGGGGTTAGCAGGATATTACCGGAGGTTTATTGAAAATTTTTCAAGGATTGCTGCGCCCTTGACTTCCTTGACCAAGAAGAAAGAAAAATATATTTGGGGCCCAAAGCAGCAAGAGTCCTTCGAAATACTGAAGCAAAAGCTAAGCAACGCACCTGTGCTGACACTACCTGAAGGTACAGATGAATTCGTAGTTTACTGCGATGCATCACACACGGGCATGGGGTGTGTGCTTATGCAGAAGGGCAAGGTGATTGCCTATGCTTCAAGCATGGTTGCAAAAGTCGCTAGGCGCTCCCTAGTCGGATTCGGGAGTACTCGGGAGGTACTCGGGAGTATTCGGGAGTACTCGGGGAGTAATTGGCCTGGGAGAAGAGTACTCGTGCCTCGGCAACCTACCTTGTAGCGAGTACTCGGGGAGTACTCGGAGCCTAGTCGGGACTTTTACAACCATGGCTTCAAGGCAATTAAAGGTGCATGAAAAGAATTACACCACCCATGATTTGGAGTTGGGTGCCGTTGTATTTGCACTGAAATTATGGAGGCACTACCTTTATGGTATTAAATTTGTGATTTATTCTGATCACAAAAGCCTTCAGCACCTGTTCAACCAGAAAGAGTTGAACATGAGGCAACGCCGTTGGATGGAAACCCTGAATGATTATGACTGCGAAATCAGGTACCATCCCGGCAAGGCGAATGTAGTCGCCGATGCCTTGAGCAGAAAGGAAAGGGTAAAACCCATTCGAATCAATGCCAAGAGCATTGAAGTCAAGAACAATCTAATTGAAAGGATATTAGCTGCACAGCGAGAGGCTGTGTTGGAAGCTAATTACCCTAATGAAAAGCTAGGAGTAACTGAGGAGCAGTTGACTCTTAGCAAGGATGGAATCTTGAGGCTGAACGGATGTATATGGGTTCCGATTTATGGAGGACTACGAGATGTTGTTCTCCAGGAAGCCCATAGTTCCAAATACTCAGTCCATCCTGGTGCGGACAAAATGTACCAAGATTTGAAGGCGAATTATTGGTGGATAGGCTTGAAAAAGTCTGTAGCCGCCCACGTAGCAAAGTGCTTGACTTGTGCTCAAGTCAAAGCCGAGCACCAAAAGTCGTCTGGCTTACTACAACAGCCTGAACTTCCCGAGTGGAAGTGGGAATGCGTAACTATGGACTTCATAACCAAGTTACCCAAAACCAAGAAAGGAAACGATACAATATGGGTCATAGTCGATAGGCTGACTAAATCAGCTCATTTTCTACCCATCAAGGAGACGTATAGCTCCGATATGCTAGCCCAACTTTATGTTGATAAGATTGTAGCCTTACATGGCATACCTGTGTCTATTATCTCCGACAGGGATACCAGGTACACATCTCATTTCTGGAAGAGTTTCCAGCAATCTTTGGGCACGCGTTTAAATTTCAGTACGGCTTACCATCCACAGACGGACGGTCAAAGTGAGCGTACTATCCAAACGCTAGAAGACATGCTTCGTGCATGTGCGATCGATTTAGGTGGTAACTGGGATAAAAACCTACCCCTGATCGAATTCTCCTACAATAATAGCTACCACACCAGCATAAAGGCTGCGCCTTTTGAGGCATTATATGGTAGGAAATGTAGATCGCCTGTTTGTTGGGCGGAAGTAGGAGAGGTCCAATTATCAGGACCAGAGATTGTTTTCCAGACAACGGACAAAATTGTCCAGATCCGGGAACGTCTCAAGGCTGCCCGCGATAGGCAGAAGAGCTACGCTGATCCAAAGCGTAAGGATTTTCACTTCGAAGTGGGTGAAAAGGTATTACTTAAGGTATCACCCTGGAAGGGGGTGATGCGTTTCGGCAAGAAGGGCAAGCTGAGTCCGAGGTACATAGGGCCTTTTGAGGTCATTGAACGAGTCGGATCAGTTGCCTATAAACTGAACTTGCCTGAAGAGCTCAATGGAATTCACAATGTGTTCCACATCTGCAATCTCAAAAAGTGCTTCGCCGATGAATCATTGGTGATTCCACACACAGATGTGCATATAGATGAGAGCTTAAAGTTCATAGAAAAACCTTTGTCGATTGAAGATCAACAGGTAAAGAAACTTCGAAGAAAGCACGTACCGATTGTAAAAGTCAAATGGGATGCTCGTAGAGGTCCTGAATATACGTGGGAAGTCGAAGCTACAATGAAAGAAAAGTACCCCTATTTATTTGAGTAATCTCGGGTCGAGATTTATTTTAAGGGGGTGAGGATGTAACACCTCGAATTTTTGTGTCCAATGATGTGTTAACACATGTCATTTGATTACACGTGGCATCTACAATAAATAAAGGGCTAATTTTGACAAACCTTGAAAGTATGCAAATTCGAGGGTTATAAATGTCAACAAGGGTAAATATGCTGTATAGTAACCCTAAATAACGCTTGTACCTTCAAACGAATAAATCATAGATCGTACGGAAGCGAAACGCGGAAGAAAGTGAGAGATTACGAGCTACAGGGGTTAACTGTGTCAACATGTTTAATATTACCTCTGAGTGACCCTTTAACGTTCCCAAAGCTTCGTAACAGTATTATACGCTCACTAGAATATACTGTATAAATTCCGCGAAGTTCCGTTTTTAAAACGAAAGAGTTATACTCGAATTCGTATGAGAAGGGTTAAAAGCGTCAACAGTGAAAGTTAAGGCTTTCCAAATTAATTAATAAACTAACCGGGGACTTAATAATGCGAGTAAATAACACGAGGCCCCTATCGGTAAATAACCGAGGGCCAAACCGCAAAGTTACCCCTTCAAACCCGAAAGGTCAGGTAAATCATTACGAAAGATTTCGTTATTAATTACCAGGATTTCGTAATCATTTCAAAAGATTTTAAAAATCTGAAAAACAGGCCCCACGCGACCCGCATTACATTTGTGGTTAAGTTGAGGCGGGCCGCGAGCCTCCTCTTTTACTCGCCTGGTATTTAAATCCCAGGCGGCCCGCATTAGAAACGCATGGAACTCCCATGCGGGCCGCATTAGACGCCCAGATGCAGAAAGTTGTAACTACTTGCCTTTTGGAGCATTTGAACGACCAAACATCAATCAATGAGGCATGGGTGCCCCCTACTCGACCCATACACCTTAGGGACACCTGCCCATGATCCATGATCAAATGTAGGCTGAGTTGTGATGATCTTGAGGTCCTTTGAGCACTATAAATAGCAATGTTGAGGTTACAACATTCACACAACTCAAACACTTCCATCTGATCATTCCAAGAGCTCCCTAGCATTCTCTTCTGTTCCATAATCAAGATACAACTTCTGTAAGTCGTTCACAACCATTTTGGTCATACATTTCCATAGTTTTAGCCTATAAACACAACCGTCGTAACTAACGGTTGTCATTACAATAACTCAGTGATGGTTCAGTCTTATGACGAATCAAAAGTGGTTATAAGTTGGTATCAATAAGGGTAATAAACTCCTAAAAGGGTTCCCCCTGATCACCACTCTAACTATGTCAAATATCGAGTCAAACGTGCGGTTAAAAAGTCAACAGAAAGCTATTTTAGCGATTTATGCATAATCTGTAATGTATATGCTATGGAACTTGTTTTGACAATCATAAAACATGATAATAAGTATATAAACTTGTTTGCGCTCGTTTGAATCGACCATTTGCTATATTGACCCGGTTCGGAGCCGAATGTCGCAAAAGTTTGACTTTTGTTTTGACTTCAGTTCTGACCCGTTTTAGTGAGGTATAGATATACCTTAGGACTCTTTTAGGACCAGGTCACATGTCGGTATAAACCTCTGTGATCGGTTCATGAGTTATCCGAGTCTTTTGCGCATTTCCGTCATTCGCCTAAAAGTTGACCGTAACGGCCTTTATAAAATAAAAAGAGTATTTCGGACACGTGAAAGGACCATAACCTTGCTTATTAAATTATAAGCATGTCCTTAAAGTTTCACGTCAATCCGAGGTCTAGAATGAGAGATATGCTAAAAAGCGCAATTAAAGTAAACTTTAGTAATTAACGGCGCAATTAGCATGACGACCATCTAAACCAAGATTTCGTCACCAAAACTTTTACCCACTGTATTAAAATAATATTTTGGGAATTTTAAAGATTTTTAATAATTTTTACCTCGCTCATAACCTGCGGTTATGGCTACGGTTCGGTAAATACCGAATATGCCCTTTTCGGCCAAAACATGAGTTCTACAAGGTCTTTTGACCCGATTCCAGTTACTACTGATTTTAAATAATAAATAAAGTATTTTAAGCTTTATAAGCTGTCCGGGAAACTCAGATTTCCTGTAGAACTCGAAAAGCTCTTTAAAAGTCTTTAAAATGACCGAAAAGCCCCTACGGGGCATAATAATAACTTAAACTCGTTACGAGCGTCACGGAAGGTATCCTACTGATACCACAACCCATTTAAGGCATATTGACTTAGGAAATAAGCATACGACTCTCATGGTTAACCGTTTCGCCTATTGCGCGCACGGTTCGGCCTATGAAACTAGTTTTCATAAATTAGCCGATACGGGTCAAATTATATTATTTGAACCCCAAAATCCAGAGTGTGAACCATAAACCCATATAAAACAAGTCTCTGAACTTGTTGGGTCAGAATCGTGGAAATCGGGGTGTGACACTTGGATCATAAATAAAATTCGTATTTCTTTAAATTCACCATCTACATATTCATACATGTTCATACGTTCGAATTCATTGTACATCGAATCCTTATTTGTAATTCATACTTATACGATACTTATTCACGATGCATGTCCATACTTGTCCTTAAATTGTTGATACCTAAAAACTCCTAATAATATGCTTATTTATACAATGATTAATCATCTAATATGTGACATATACTTGTCACTTACAAACATGTTACATACTTGTACATTACACTTTTTACCTAGTTAAATCATGTTTTATTTCATATTTCACCTTGTTACAAGTTAGGGGAAACATTGTTGCATATTATTACACAACTTAATTAACAAAATTACTCATCATAATGTTTTAAAAAAATAAAGAAATATGGCAGCCCCAATTCAGCAAAATTCAGCCCCATATAGTTGGGTTTTGTGGGCTAGTTTCAAGGTGTAACTCCTTCTAAACACTTACAAAGCCCAACCCATTGAAACCCTAATCCTCCCCCCTATAAATACCACTTATAACCAGCCTCCCTACCACTTTTGCAACACTAAAAACTCTCAAAAGTTCCTCCAAACCGTAGCTGAAAGCAAGGGTTCGAGCAGATTGACACCCCTTCACGAAAATGAGCATAACTCACTCAATTCTTATCCGATTCACTCGATTCTTTTTCCTACTACTTTGTATTGACCTTATCTACGTTTTTTTCACAGTAAATAAGTCCCTGGAACTCCGGCAAAAAGGCTCCAAAGTCCACTGATTGTTTTTGTTTTCATGAAATCCTTGTTATTTCTTACCAAACTTGAGTCTATCTCATCTCAAACCTATGTCCTAATGCTTACAACACTTTAGTGGTTGGTTAGGCTTAAAAACAAGGTTGAGACACTTAAAAATCAGAGGATTAAACCTCATAAACTTGGTGTTTTGTTTAGGGTTTTTAACCCACAAGTCATGTCAAACTTTGTCTTTGATCCATGAGTGATTATGAAACAACTTGGGTTGTCCAAACATACAATCCTCACATGATTTGATGATTTCTCTTAGTTAGTGTGTATATTTCTTATTCTTTATTGTATGTTCATGACCCTCCTTGGTTGTTTTTTTTACATCAAGTGTAGTGGTGAACACATAGAGGTGCCTAAATGGAAGAGTTGATCTTCCTACCTCCTACATGATTTCTATGATATTTAGAGGTACCAAAATGAAGATTTTAATCTTCTACCTCATGCCTGAACTATTGGACATATATTATATAACCTAAATATATTATTCGAATAATCGAATCTTTGATGATGAACTAGTGTTCATATGTCGGGGTACTAGATTACATCATCCTAGACTATGATAACTTGTCACGATTCTAATGGAACCTTGTTCCATGAAAACATCTAAACTCCTTCGAGTTTCCTAGTGTCAAGAACAAGCATCATATGTACTAAATGATTATTTTCCATGTTATTCTCATATCTTATTTTTATGTTGTTTTAAACACCGAATCTCGACTCTAAACATACTTGAACTTTAACCCTTATACATTCGGACTCTAAATCTCTACTCGTCAACAATTGGATAATCGGAAAGCATATGCAAGCCTTGTGAGTATACTCGCAACCCCCTTTTTTATGTTTACCACCTTTTGGGGTGTAACATGTTTTACTATTAAACTACACTTAAACTTATTCTTTATGCAATGCACAAAACAATCCTTATACATGAATACTGTTTTGGTTAAAAATCACACAAGGATAATGCAACCAAACTTTATGTAAATGGGGTATGATGCTTGGTTTGTAGAAAAAGTATAGGATCACTTCAATATGAGATATGCAAAGACACAATGATTTATACGAGGAAAAAGCCCTTGATCAATGTATGATCTCCGGCATAAAAAACCTCGGGTGATGGCAACTACCGATCACCAAACTTCAATATAAGAAAAATAGTTACAACTTTGGATGATAATGAGCTGAGTACAAGGATCACTATAGTTTCGAGTGTCTAAGCGTGTGAGAGTTGTGTTGTGTTTTCTTCTGAATGAGGAAGAGTGTTATATATACAAGTGTAGGTGACCTATTTTAGGTAAAAAGACTAATAATCAGCTCATTACCCCTTTAGAAATAAAAGTAAATCTAGCCTAAATTATCGCCCTTAAATCATGCCAAGTTTCCATATCCTTCACAACGTCCATCTCCGATTAAGCACATGCCATAGTTGTGAAGACGTGTCCTTTAATTGTGATGCTAAGAGCGGATCCTGCTAGTCATTCCTGCAAAACAACATTAAATTCAACGAAAGCATCTGTTAGCATGAGGATCCTATGATGGTCCGTGATCCTAATCCTGGAGGTCTGCTGAGGATCACTATCTGCCAAAGAAACATGGATCACTGGTTAGGATCACATGTGAGGATCATGTATTGTAAAAAATCCAGCCCTAACAATTGCCCCCAAAATATAAGGAGTTTATTGTAAATTAACGAGTTGTATTTTGTTTTGATCTTATCTCCAACGGGCAACTCCGAATAACTAGCCGTTACAACCGGACTAGCCGTTGCGATCATTACGTCACTGAAGTGACATCCCTGCAAATCATGATTATAAATAGGAGATAGGGTTGGGATCGATCCTCATTTAAATTCAAGATATCTTCCCTTTATAATCTCCATCGAAGGTTGATCAGGTATTCCCTTCCCTTCTCTTCTCTTTCTTCTATTACTTTGTTTTCTACTCCCCTGTTTCTATTCTCCCGCAAGGATGTTGCTCCGAAATTCTCCTCATAAGGATCACAAGAAGAGTAGTCCCCTAAAAAGCCAAGGGATCATCAAGGACTCTCCTACTGAAAGATGCTGTTACACCGATGCTCTCATTGATAGGATCCGTCACTGTTTTCCGGCGGATACCGTCTTTAAATCTTTTTCTCCTATCACCCTAAGTGATTTTATCTCCGACACCTGGGTGGCTTTTCCTGCAACTCCGTTCTCCATAGGATATTCGTATCCTTTTCCAGCCTTCACCCAATCTTTCTTTTCCTTAACCGGCATCTCTTACATCCAAGCTATGCCGATGATCTGGAGGGTTCTGTATACCTTCGAGAGGATCATCGAGCAGAAAGGGATTGACCTAGGGATGGCGGAGTTGGCCGAGCTTTATGATCTTACCTCGTTTGGCTCTTATCGATATTTGTTGAAACGGAAAGCTGGGGAGGATCACCCTGTTTTTAAGGTTACAAAAAATGATACAAATTGGAAGCGACGCTTCTTCTTTGTCAGAAGGGATACCATCCCTTATGGGAAGGATCTGCCCAAGGAGTGGGCCACTCATGGTAGGATAGAGGATCCTCGAAGGATCACTATCAGACTTGTCTCTTATGATGAGGATCACTAATGTCCTTTTTATCTTTTGTGCAGCTATATCCATTGCTCATCTTAAGTTAACCCCTGCCGCAAGAGAAAGAGTTTTAGCCTTTAAAAAGCTTGATCCTGAGGTTAGAAGTTTCAAAGTCACCGTCCAAGATTCACAAGAAGTATCCTCCGCATCTGCCACTATGTCAAGTAAGTATCCTTGTAAAAAGTAAGTTATATGTGAGATTGTTTGATTAATAAGGGAACTTATCTTGTTTTTTGATTGTGTAGGCGCTGGAAAGTCTGACAAATCTGCCAAGTCTGCCTCCAAGTTTGGGATAGATGATCTCGCCAACGTCAAGTCTTCGAGGAGGAAGACTTCTGCTGCCAGTCCCTCCGCTTCAGCCCCTAAAGCACCCATTAGGGGTAAGGGAAAGAAGAGGAAGACTTCTGAAGATCTCCATGGATTTCCTCTGCTTCGCCAACAGTTTCTCGACTATGTTAATGAGGTAAGGATCACTGCCCCTGTTGGTTATCCTTCTTGAATATCCTGCTTGCATATCCTGCTTTTTTGTGGATCATCTGATCCTGAATCTACCTTATTTCTCTTTTGCAGAAACTTGCTGAGATCGAGACCTATCTTGGACATGTCGAGGATCAGGAAAGCCAAATCGCCGACCTCCAACAAATGGGCATGTTGAAGGATCTCAAGATTGCAGATCTTGAGAAGGAACTCCGGGCTACAAAGGATGAGGCTGCTCAAAGGCTGATTGACATGGATGGCGAGAAGCAGGAGATCACCCAGGATGCCAAGGTTTCTGCAGCAATTGCCATGTACAAGATACAACTACAGATGGCTGCGGAGGCTCAGGATCCCGCCTTTGACAAAAGCACATGGGATGTTGAGGGTTGGAAGGCAAGACTGGCGGAACTGGAGGACGAGGATGAAGCTGAGGATATCCCAATGCTGGAGGGTGGTGATGCTGACAAGGATCAGGGCGGAGAAGCTGGTGGTGATGGAGCAGCAAAGGTGTAAGCTGCATGATTGGGCGATGATGGATATTTGTGACTAGGCCGGAGCCCAATTTTTTAAGCTTGGTAGTGGTTTGTGGTTGTGGTATTTGAAACAATTGATGGTCTGTAATCTTTGAACAATAGTTTTTAGGGTTAAGAATCCTGGATCCTTTGGACAATAGGTAGGATTACAAAAGGTGGAGGGATCCTCTGTTTGGGGGATGAAGCCTTTGTGATCCTGCCGCCTTTAATTTCTTGCACCTGCTAAGACCGCATAGACAATGGACACCCTTTGCCAACCCATGTGGACGGGCCACGTTTTGCTGGTAGAAATGTGGGTTGGCAATTTTGACAACTTTTTGAAAGGGTTTAAGATCCTTTTGTTAATAATATAACTCTAATCTTTCTGGCTTATCTCGTGTTGTTATCCTTTATTTATCTTCTTATTTCCCAGTTTTTAGAAACATATTTGTTAGAGTAACCATGTTTAATAAATTTAGGATATGATCCTAGATCAAATATCCTATCATTGAAAATTTTCAAGGATCATAGTTTTAGTTGTCAAAATGTAGGGGTTGTTTAGTATAATCAAAATAGTCAAGGATCATACCTGAGGATCCAAGTTAGGATCCTAACCTTTAATCAAGATAACTGTAAGTGAAATTTTAATGGATGATAAGGATCAAGGACCCTTATTTGTTAATCTTCGAGAACCTGAAAGATGGAACATATCTTGGGACTAAGCCAATGTAAAAGATGAATTAGTAGCTGGGGACATGCCCAAAGGATAACTGGGGATGATCCCAAAGGATCACTGGGGACAAGCCCAAAGGATAACTGGGGACAAGCCCAAAGGATAACTGGGGACAAGCCCAAAGGATCGTATGTAAACTGGAGTATGGCCCTTACTGGCGACTATCCAAACTTAGTGACATGAAAATGTCAAAACCTTAGCTAACGTGAAAACGTTAGAAACCTTATGAACGGATGTATGGTACGTCTACCATTATACGTAGGATCCTGGGTATAGCCAGTACGATGAGGTTGTCAGCCCCGGAAGTGGGTACTGGTCCCAAAGACGTGAACTATATCAGGATCATCGTGCGCTGCTGGCGGAAACTGGGGATAATCCCAAGGATAACTGGGGTTAGACCCAAGGATCTGCGTTGCTTTTGATGATCTTTGACGATATGCTGTAGATACCTGAACTATCATAACTCAAATGGTTTGTGAGAAGAGGATGAAGGATACAGGATCCTTATCCTTTGGTAAAAAGTAAGGAAATGTAATAGTTTTAAGATAAGGACATTACCAGAGTAAGGATCACTGACATCACCAGGATTCTTTGAGGATACTTTAATGTAAGGATCACATGCTTGAAGGATCATGTTCACATAAAGTATCTCTTTAAGTGAACAGCATTCCAGGCTCTTGGTAACAAGTTTCCTTCCATGGTTAGCAATCTGTATGCCCCCTTTCCTGCTTCAGCTTCAATCAAGTAAGGTGTTAGGGCTGGATTTTTATCATATGTGATCCTTACACGTGATCCTAACCAGTGATCCTTGTTTCTTTGGCAGACAGTGATCCTCAGCAGGACTTCAGGATCAGGATCATGGACCATTGGAAGGATCCTCATGCTAATAGTTACCTTCGTGCAATACAACATTGTTTTGCAGGAACATCTAGCAGGATACGCTCTTAACATCATGATCCAGGGACGCGTCTTCACAATTATGGCAAGAGCTTAATTGAAGAAAGACGTTGCACAGGATATGGAAACATGGCTTGATTCATGGGCAGCAATTTAGGCTAGATTGTCTTTATTTCTAAAGGGGTAATGAGCTGATAATTAGTCATTTTACCTAAAATAGGTCACCTACACATGTATAAATACCACTCTTCCTCATTCGGAAGAACACACACGACATACAACGCAACTCTCACACACTTAGACACCAAAAGCAATAGTGATCCTTGTACTCAGCTCATTATCATCCAAAGTTGTAATCATATTTTTGTTATATTGAAGTTGGTGATCGGTGGTTGCCATCACCCGAGGTTTTTTATGCCGGAGATCATTCATTGATCAAGGGCTTTTTCCTCGTATAAATCATTATGTCTTTGCATCTTTTATCACAGAAGTGATCCTTTACTTTCATAATTAACCAAGCATCATACCCCGTTTACATAAAGTTTGGTTACATTATCCTTGTGTGATTTTTGACCAAAACAGTTTGGCGCCCACCGTGGGGCAATTGGTGCTTCATTCATAAGAAAATCTTTTGTTCGAAATCACTTCAAAGAGTTACATGGCTTCATCATTGAAGAACACGTCCACGGCGATGTCTGCGGTCACTTCATCACAGATCACCTTGCCTCCTCCACCGGCAGGATCTCAGAAAAATACTGAGAAGAGATCAACTCCCACTTTCTCTAAACCTCTATCTTCTTCTGCTATGAATTCTTCTATTCCCAGTACTAGTGATGTATTTGCTTTAATTTTGCAGATGAAGGATCGTATGCAGCGGCAAGATGAAACTAACGAAAGGATCCTCAGGGAAATTGGAGATCTCAAAAGACAAAAGAAAGCGGCAGAGGATCATTCTCCACTGATGCCCAAATCCTTGAGCTTTGATACTCCAATGATCACTTCCCAGCCATCAGGGATCCCGGACGTGCAAATCATAGGGGAGTCAAGAGGATCACATCTCAACTCGGCAGCAATGACTCAGACATCAGACTCACATTTTCAGCCTGTAGGATCCTATCCTCAATACATGGGATCCTTCATGAATCCGGGAGCCTATCCGGGGGCACAGCAGTTTCGAGGATCCTACTTTGTTCCAGGATCATTCCAGGGCCAAGGATCCTCCTTTGTTCCAGGATCATTCCAGGGCCAAGGATCCTCCTTTGTTCCAGGATCATCCCAGGTTCACGGATCCTCCTTCGTTCCAGGATCATCCCAGACACCAGGATCCTTACAGATGCCAGGATCCCTAAAAAGTTTGCAAACAGGAAGTCTAGATGTCCATCAAGGGGACTTCATTCCAATGCAGACCATTGCTTCCACTGGTCCCTCCGTTATTCTAGAAACCCAGCAATATGGATTCCCTAACTTGAACCCAATGGGAGGTAACACTTTAAATAATTATCCTACCACTAACCATGGATTCATGCAGGATACAGGTACCAATCATACTATGGCCAGGGAATTACAGAAACTAAAGGACATGATCTCAAGTGTTCCAGGGATAGTCAAGCCTATCCCAGAGATTGCAGATGGAAGCCACAAGGTATCTCGCTTTGCACCACCAATTTGTGATGCAGAGGTACCCAAAAGGTTCCATATCCCTACCATGAAGCTGTATGATGGCTCAACGGATCCAGAGGAGCATATAGCACAATACAGGGAAAGGATGGAAATCAATCCTATCCCAGAAAAGTTGAAGGAAGCATGCCTATGTAAAGGATTTGGATCCACTCTTACTGGATCAGCTCTTAAGTGGCTGCTAAGTCTTCCCCCTTACTCTATTACTTCATTTGCTAATTTAGTTAATTTATTCAATAACCAATTCTCTTGTAGTAGAAAATTTGAAAAATTAACTAGTGATTTGTACAGGATAACTCAAAATCATAATGAATCATTAAGGGATTATATAACTAAATTTAGTAAAGAATCCTTGGACATTCCCAACTTGGATATGGCTACGGCTGTTGAAGCCTTCAAAATGGGACTGCTTAAGGATTCATTATTCTATGATGATCTTGTTATGACACCATGCAGGAATTTAGATGAAGTAAGAACTCGAGCACTCAGGTTTATCCGGCTAGAGGATGACAAGAGGATCCAGGAAAGACAAGTAGGATCCACAAAACAAGATACCAAAGCAACAAGTTCAAATCCTACCATAGAAATGAGAACAAGAATGTGCATGCTGTTGACCAAGAAGAGGATGATGAAGAATATCCTCCAATCTCAGAATATTGTTTTTCCGTTGATAATCATGAACTAATCCTTGCAATGCAGAATCTAGGTGAAAAAGCTAGGTGGCCCAGGAAGAATGATAAACCATCCGGGACTAAAGACAAGTCCAAATGGTGTGCATACCATGAGGATTCCGGGCATCTAACTGAAGATTGCATAGCCTTAAGAAAAGAAATTGGATACCTGCTAAGCAAGGGGCATCTAAAAGAATTGTTGGGGAGAAAAAAGCAAAGGACCCAGGATCCTGAAAGGATCCCTGAAAAGGCTCCAGCACCTCCGGCAAACGCACAAGTGATTAACTTTATATCCGGAGGATCAGACATCTGTGGTACATCCTTTTCAGCGGCCAAAAGACATGCAAAAGAATCAAAAATGGATAATGGAGAAAGGCCTATTA